>NC_056570.1:19213424-19234487 GCF_013358625.1 Macadamia integrifolia
AAAAAAAAAAAAAAAAAAAAAAAAAAAACCCAATTTGGCTAACTTGTCACCTTCAAACCCTGCTAAATATATTATTATTATTATATTTTTTTTTTTTTATGATGGTGATGCTATATATTTGGAGAGAAGTGAAAATTGGAGACTCAATCATACACTAAGCAACATTTGGACCACAGAGCAAAAACAGCGGAAGATGATGCTCCAAAACAGCCAGGAGGTCTTTCCCCTGGCTATTCTCATTCACCAGCCCACCGTCAAGCCTTCTTGCTGCTTCCACAAGTTGTCCCCTTAGCCGCTGCGATAGCAAGCAGCCATGAACTGCTAGACACTCCCTGTACAAAGGCAAGTATGTGATTGCCACCCTGAGGGGGCCTGGGAGATCCCTCAGGCATATCGGTGACCCACCCCACCTCAATATTCTCCTAATGTTCACATAATGATCCTGTTCCTGCCTCAACCCATCCAAAAATGCAGCCTCTGACCAGTGCTCCTGCAGGTACGCCTTCAAGTCCGGAGCCACAGCTTCATCGTCTGATCTTGCAATGCTGTCTGCTACTGCATAGGTGGCAACAGGGTCCCCCAGAAAATCAGAGTGGAGGAGGAACGCAATGCCATCTAAGGACCCACCACTTCGCTCTCCGGCAGCTTTCAGGATCTCAATGCTGAGAGCAGCAAGGACATGCTGGGGGACATGCGGGAGAAGGTAGGCAGCTATCCCTACTTGGCTGCTAGAGGTAGCTGCGGTGAGGGCAAGGCAAAGCTCCATGTCCCGGCAGCCCCTTTGGACAAACCATTGGACAACCTGCATGCAACCCCTCTCAGCAGCTCTCATCAAAGGGCCCAAAAATGCAATTGCATTTCCCTCTTCCACAAGACACTCCATTGTTCCAATCTTGCAGTAGTGGGAAGCAAAACCTAGGGCAAGGTCAACATCGACGTCCAAGCTGTTCCTTTGAGCTATCTAAAAAGAATAAGCCCAGGACCACAAAAGGAAAGCAGGAAAAGGAACTCAAGTCAGAACAGGCAACAGTGAATCAAAGTAAACAGAAACTCTTGAGCATTCATGATCTCTCTCTCTCTCTCTCTCTCTCTCACACACACACACACACACACACACAGAGCAGCAGCAAATACAAAGAAGGAATACAAGGAAAAGAACGACAGGGTAATGAAATAGAAATATAGCAGAGAATATACACCATAATCAATTGAAGGACGTTTCAATATATTCTGCACAAAAAGGTCCACAGAAAATAGAGCACATCACATATTGGAGCAATTACTTATTTCAAGGACATGTCAGAACAGGCAACAGTGAATCAAGGTAAACAGAAACTCTTAAGCAGTCTCTCTCTCTCTCTCTCTCTCTCTCTCTCTCTCACACACACACACAGAGTAGCAAAAACAGAGGAGTACCAAGGAAAAGAATGACACGGTAAAGAAATAGAAACAGAGCAGAATATACACCATAATCAATTGAAGGACGTTTCAATATACTCTGCACAAAAAGGTCCACAGAGAATAGAGCACGTCACGTATTGCAAGTTACTTATTTCAAGGACATTCTATACAATCATCCCAGAAGAGGCTTTTCTGGCTCTTGCAATTTGGTTGAAGTCTAATCAAGGAAGGAAATGATAAAGAGCCTCCCTTCTTGAGTCAGTTTTGCCTATCCACCATGTTTTTCCCATGTTTCAAGCAAGTTTCAACAAACTTACAATCCAATAGGGAAATCCTTTCTCTGCTTGTCGATCCAAATGAATCAAATCAGTCATCCTAGAGTAGAAAACACTAAGTCCAAGTCAAGAATAGAAACACACCATGATCCAAACGAATTGAATCAGGTGTCCTGAAAGAAGACCACACAAAGTCCAAGTAAACAAAAGAAAAATACCATGATGACTGTATATGAATCCATCGGTCTAAATATATATGACTACATACCAAAGAGTCAGAGCGGAGGGGGACAGACAAAAGTGTCGTTACGGAGGAGGTAAGAGTAGACCTAGGAGACCAGGCTTGGAATAAGGATTAGGAAGAGGTGTTGCAAGAACGAGAAGCTGAGTCTGCTCAGTGACCCCTAGAGAGGCGGCAGAAGAAAAGGAAAAGGGTCGTTGCTATCCCTTCCCCCGCCGAGGTGGCTACGACTGAGGCCTCCCAATCCGCCATGATGGAGCAGGTTGAGGTCTCCCCTGCATCTGAGGGCACTAATCTGCTTGCTGATGATGCTCCTGCTCAGGAAGTGGTTCTGTTAAGAGGCTTGCCCTCAATGGTGATGGTACACTCAACTACCGAGTTTCCCGACCCAGAGGGACGCTCTGTCGAGAGGTCTGAGCAGGTCCAGGCCACGGTGGTGCTTGCCAATCAGACTAGGTCGAGGAGTGTGCCCTTTGAAGAGCATTCAATGTTCGATGGGCATGAGACAGCTAGCGTCTGGCTTTGTGGTGTTCATTATCCCGGGACAAGCGGCTACTAAAGGACGAGAAACAAGAAGATATCCTCAAAAGAGGGAGGATCATACTCACCCGGTAAGTGAACTACGCTTTTTGTAGCGCAGTGGTCTCTTTCGTGCTTTGATTTACTAACTTTTTTCTTTCGCAGCACGTGTCATTTGCTGCGGAGGCTTATGATTGGGTGGATGCGCTCGGCAAACCGATCACGAGGCCAAACAGGGCGTTGGAGGCCCTGACAAAGCAGATCTCCATGGCCACTAGTGAATGCGACATGGTTGTGGCCTCTCTGTCTGAACTTCAGGATCGAGTGACCATTCTTGAGGCCCAAGTCACCGCGGATGTTGCAACCCATAAACCAGGCTCACTAGGCTGATCAGGAAAAGTCTTCTGGGGTGTGTCACCAAGCTCTCAAAGGATTTGGCTAGCCCTTATCGCGGAGAAGGATGGCCTTATCAATTGGAACCAAAGAAGCTGTGGACAGACGAGAGACCCAATTAGAGGCTGATCTAAAGCCAGCGCAGGAGCATCTAGAGAAGGTGGGTGAACGAGCTGCAGAGGACCACAAGGGCTCCAAGGCCTTTGACTCCTATGTATCATCATTTCACTTGGATGTGTATATCCTAGGGGCACGGGCCTGCCATGACTTCGTCCTCGGGTTGCAGCCTGCCTTCATTTTTTTTCCTTTCAGGCTTGCTACTGCCCTCACTTCAGAGGAGAAGCTTGAGGAGCAAGGGCTTGCCCTACTCGGATAGGAAACAATGAGGAAAGTGCAGAGGAGTTGGTTGGGGAATAGTGAGCCTCCCCCTTTTCTTTTTCTTTTTTAAAATTGGCCCTTCGGCCACTTGTAAATTGGCACTTCAGCCTTCTATTTAATGTCTGAATGATAAACTTCACCGAATTGGTGCCTCAACATTTTTGTTTCATGCTAACCAACTAATCCTGGTTTTTAGTAGATCATTCTTTCCTTTCCCTTTTGTGTAAGACCATTTATCTTGTGGATTTGAATCCTTTGGTTGCTTGATGCAGGTTTGTGAGGGCCAATTGTCAGCGATCGGTCCTTTCAATTGCTAACCTCGGTGGCCAGTCTTTGTGGTTGCCAACCTTGAGGTTGATCTTCACAGTTGCCGACCTATTGTGGTCAGTCCTTTTTATTGCAAACCTCGGGTGGTTGGTCTTCGCAATTTCTGACCTATGGTGATCGGTCTTTTTTTATTGCTAACCTCGAGGTTGGTCTTCGCAATTGCTAACCTATGGTGGTTGATCTTTTCTTATTGCCAACCTCGGGGTTGGTCTTCATAATTGTCGACCTATGGTGGTCGGTCTTTTTTAGATTTTAGCTCTGTAACTTCTTTGGTACTTCAATTTGTGCCGTAAAATTTGAATTGAAATGACTAAGTGAATGAGTAACAACTGAAATTTGAAAAGAAAATCTGAACGAGAAATTAGATTTTGAAAACTAAAAGTAGCTTTCCAGATACTAAAAATAGTTTGGCCCTACTGATCCATGAAGGCCTACTAATAGTGTTTTTTTCTTTTTAGGTTCTCCAAGCATGCCCTACGTATGGCTTCTCCCACCTAAGTCTTCAAATGGTAGGTTCTTGGGCGTACCATCTTGGAGACTATATATAGTCCCTCTCAGTTTGCGCTCAGCTTGTTCACGTTTCGTGGGTTGGAACCCTAGGCCTTTCGGAGTAACAGAACTCCTGGTTGGAAGACCTTCTTCACCCGTGTTAGCTCGTATGCCTCATTTCTCATTGGAGCCATTTCTCTTGCCTCATCCAGGAACTCTAAGTTAGCTCATAGCCCCATGTCGTTTGTCTCCTCATTGAAGGTCCGAGATCTGTGTGAAGCTACAAGGACTTCAAACAGTGCAAAAGCTTCGATTCTATATGCTAGTCAGAATGGTGTTCGCCAGTTGGGGTCCAAACCGTGGTCCGATATGCCCAAAGAACATTGAGTAGCTCAACAAACCATTTGGACGCCTTTTGATCGAGTCGTTTCTTGATTCCGTCTAGCATAGTTCGGTTAGTTACTTTGAGTTGACCGTTTACCTGGGGGTACGCAACTGAGGTATTGCGAAACTCAATGTGATACGTGTCACAAAATCGTCTGAAAGGGGGATTGTCGAACTACTGCCTATTGTCTATCAGCAGAATCTTGGGGGTCCCGAACCTGTAGATCACATCATCTCTGACAAACTTCTCTACGTTCTTTTCAGTTATTCTGGCCAACAGGCGAGTTTCGACCCACTTGGTAAAATAGTCAATAGTGATTATGAGGAACTTGACATTGCCTTTGGCCGGCACGAATTGTCTAAAAATGTCTATGCCCCACATGGCAAAGGGAATCCAGCAAAGAATGGATGTCAGCTCGAATGCGGACTGATGCAGCACTGGAGCATAGATCTAGCACTTCAAACATGTTTGAACGTAGCTCATTGCATCTTACTGCATCTTTGGCCAGTAGAATCTTGCCAAAAGACCTTATATGTAAGGATTAAAGTATCGATATCGGTCGCCATATCAGTCGGCTAAATTTAGTATACGTATCGGAGATACGCTAAGATATGCTAAAGATCAATGATTAAAGTATCGGTATCGATCGGCTAAAGTTAAGATACGTATCGGAGGGGTATCATATCATATCGGAGATACTTTAACCCATGCTTATATGCCAGACTTGGTCTCCCAGGTGATTTCCACATGTTCCTTCATGTACCTCGACCAAAGCGTACTCAACCTTAGTCGAATCGAGGCACGTGAGGGTCCAGAAATATGCCTTTTGTATGGGACTCCAACCTCTAGGATGTAGTTTGTTGCTCTTCTTTTTTACTTTCCGACCTTCTACTCAGTCTTCTGGCAAAGCATCATCCTTCATATTTTTTATAATGGGGTCCATCCAGCTCGAACTTTCTTCATTGTAGTAGACTTCCTCCTTATGGATCGGTTTTCATAGCACCTCCATATATATTGTGCTACCCATCTCTTCATAATTCGTTGTTGCTAGTGTAAAAAAAGCATTTGCTTACGCGTTTCCAGTCCTGGACACTTGTTTGATCTCAAACCTGGCGAATTAGGCAACCAGGTTCTCACCTTCCTTAGGTAGTTCAGCATTCTACCTCCTCGCGCTTCATATTGACAGTTCACCTAATTGATGATGAGTTGTGAGTCGTTGTGGACGAGGAGCTCGGTGGCTTCTACCGCTTGAGTGTCTCGAAGTCTAGCTACAAGGGCCTCATACTCAACTTCGTTGTTCATGGCGAGAAACCCGAATCGCATGGCTTACTGGATCTTAAGCCCCTTGGGGCTTGATAAAATTAGGCTGGCTCCACTCCTAGTTACATTACTCGATCTGTCGACGTACAATGTCCAAGTCCTTAGGGGGGGGAAGCGCCTTTTTAAATTTCTTCCTCGGTCAGTGTGCACTCAGCCATGAAATCGACTAAGGTTTGACCCTTGATGGCAATTCTGGGTCAGTATTCTATATCGTGCTCGCTCAGCTCTACCGACCAACTAACCAGCCTACGGAATGTGCTAGACTTATAGAGGATCTTCTTCAATGGTTCGTCAATAAGGACCGCAATCATGTGAGCTTGGAAGTACAGCCTCAATTTCTAAGCAGCAACAACTAACGCAAAGGCTAGTTTCTCTGGTCCTGGGTATCTTGTCTTAGCATCAAGGATGTGACTAACATAGTAGATCGGCATCTGCTGCGCTGACCACCACTGGCGACACCGCTATGTAGATATGCAATTCGTCTCCCAATTCTGGTCAGATCAAGGAGGTGGTGATTCGAGATAGATATCTAGAGCTTCAAATGCATCTTGGCAGTCTTTGGGTCATTGAAGGTTCTTCAAGGTTTTGAAGAATGGGAGACACTTATCTCCAACTAGGGGGAGACAAAGCGGTTGAGCGCTGCCACTTGGCCAACGACCTTCTGAACTTCTTTGACGTTCTGAGGGTGCATTATATCTCGGATGGCCTGGATTTTGGATGGGTTAACTTCAAGTCCTCTTTTGGAAACTATTAATCACAGGAACTTTCCTAAGGTGACTCCAAAAGCACACTTTAAGGGGTTCAATTTCATTTGATTTCTCCTATGCACTTTGAAGGCTTCTTCCAGGTCATTTATGTGTTACTCGGCCCGAGCACCTGACATGCAAAGCATCAGGTGGGCCCACATAGCAGTACACGGGGTTAATTCAATTTAATTTTTTAAAGCCCCAAACCAAACATGCCTTAGTGGTTTAAGTGAATTCACTAAAAAAGAGATTCCATCCTCCCATTCTCTCATTTCACCCATTCACAAATTGGAATTCGGTGGAGAGGAGAAGATGAGAAGAGAAGGAAGGTGTGAAGCTTCCATGCATGGGAGGTTGCTGTCCATGGTTGCCGCACTTCCTCCTGCTGCTGTACCCAGGTATGTAAGCTGAGTACCGTCTCTGATTACTCGATTCAGTAGTGTAGTTGTACAGTTAGCCAAGTTTCCTAAGCAGGCGGCCACACAGAACTTGGAACCATGGCCTGCATGCATGGGACTTGGTGTGGTTTATCTGTAGACTGTATGGGTGTCATGTATATGTTGTCCTTGTGAATTTGGGGAGGATTCAGATCTGTATCCATCTCTGCAGTCATCCATAAATGGGTTTTCAGTTATGCATGCATAGGATTAGCTCAATTTAGCAGTAGAGATCTATTCAGCTGTAGAGACCTAAAAGAGGTGTTGCATGCATGTTGTTCCTGTAATACTTGGAAGAATACAGGTTTGTTCCATCTCTGCAATGACCCATAAATTAGGTTTTCACTTTGCTAACATGGGATTTTTATCCCAGATCTGGAAACCCAGCTGCAGAGATGAAATAGATGTAATATGCATGATGATTCTCTGAAATGGGCATTCCAGTGGTCGACTTCTTCAGGTTATTTATCGTCTCGTCAAGTGCGCGGAGGCGACGATTTAGACTGCTTTCTCTATCAGAACGGGCAGCTTCAGTTCCTTCCCTTCGTCTCTCGGGAGTTCATGGGCCATCTAGAAGTCTTGGTTTATCTTTCCTTCCTCGGCGTGGATGATCATCCTCTTCCCTAGGACTCCAAGCAAAGACTCGTGGCGAGTTGTGCCTCCTTTGTAGACTCGTCTTTCTGGGGGGGGGGGGGGGGGGGGGACGCACCCTCTTTGGTAGGACAAGCCACCTAGTGGAGCTTCGTCCCCTTGGCACAGATCCTCTAGTTGACCTTCGACGAGTCAATGCTTCCGGGGCTAAGTGTCACCTCTTGAGCCACCAAGGAGATGCGTATGCCTGTTGGGAGTCTTGTGCCGGTCAGCGAGTGGTGGGTCTTGTCATCGGTGCGTATTCACAGAACCCGTACGATTGCCCACATCCCAAGCAGGTCTTGGTCTTCATGGCAGCACTACACTCGCTTGAGCCACGGAAGGTGGAACATCAAGAAGTGGTGATCCAAACTGTCGAAGCAGATGTCTAAACAAGGAGTTCGTCTCCAGCACTTGAAGTTGTAAACCTTGCAATTAGTGGCAAGTGCGCTAGGGTCTAGCTGGTCGAGTGGTGAAGGAAGAAGGATTTCCATTGGTAGTGGGGTCTCAGTGCCCTACCAGTCTTCCTACTTACTGGTTCGTACCTGGTCAACCTCCGGGATGATCTACTGTCCAGCCATAGGAGGGAGTGGTGGTGGCTGCATACCACCCAAACGCTTACTCTACCTAACCATGACTATCAGTTACCGATTATGCTAATAAGTTCCCATAGACGGTGCCAATCTTTTGCCGCAAGAAATTGTCTTAGGCTTTTCGTATGTCCTGCACAGAAGAACAAACAATAGAGTGAGCGTTTAGGTGGGGGACTCTCGAATGCCTAAGTCAGATCTCTCTACAAAGAGTAGTTCCAAGCAGAATGGAAAAGTTTTGATCCCCTTGAAGGGGGGCTTTACCTGGATATTTATAGTTGATCAATGGAGTTGGAGTGAGGCAATCACGGAGAGTCCCAACTTGGTAAGTGTTTTAATGCTGGTAGGAGTTTAAGCATAGTATGAGCAACGTTTGGAGAGTGCATAGATAACGGTAATCCCACTTGTAGGAACCTTCAATATCCCGATTGATGGGGGATTCCCCTTCCTTTCAAGGACAACTAGGAGTCCTTTTTGGTGATCTTTCCTGATTAGGAAATATATGTTCCTTGCTTGGGGTCTACGTATTCGACTGGGAGTGGATCCCCCTTGCCAAACTGCTGCTTCCTTTATCAACAATTCATTGTGCGCTCATGGTAACTTGGTTGCTCGATTATATGCTGAATGGATATAGATTTGGTGGTAAACAAACCTTGAGCCAGTACTGGGTTATTTCCTCGATCCCTAAGACTAGTTCAGCCCCAGCCATCTCACTCGGCCTTAGCTCCACATGTCATGTTGGTATTGGCGAGTACATGTTGAGCGTAACAACTCCAAAAAGGAAACTAACTTAAGACTCCTAAAATGAAACTAATTTTGACTCCTAAAAGGAACTAAGTAACTAACAAACAAACTAATTTTTCAACAAGACAAAAGGAAATAGCAATAAAAAAGGAAACTAATCTTACTCTAATTGGGCAATTTGATGGCTGCTGGTCTCCTACCTTGAAGATGCAATTCGATTGCTTTTGGACTCCTCCCTTAAAGCTTCAATTCTTCAACTTTAAAGGATAGCTGGAGGGTCTTCTAGGAGCTTCTATTGAGAAGAGAATTGGAGATCAACTTTCTGAGATTGATGGGGCCATAAGAGATCATCATGCTACTTGCCCTGGTTTGTTGGGTTGAACCAGGGCTGAGCTGGACCATAATCTGGTCAGCTCAAGCTCTCCTCTTGGCAGCCCTACTACATCAAGCTTCATTGACCAAAAGTCGGTCACGTTTGCAAGCAATTCGTTGGAACCACTACGCTTATTGTGCCAAGAAAATTTGGTCTCAGACCATCTAAGGTCATGCATGCTAATAGCCTCAATACAATCATTAAAAGCATCAGCATCATTTGGGCCAGTAGGGGAAGAACCTAGTTTCTCATGGGCAGCTCTAACAACATTGAAGTCTCCACCCATGCCCCAAGGAGAAGATTTAACCTGAAGAGTGATAAGAGAAGATCGGCCCAAAGGAGGAATCTGTTAGATGCCCAGTTAAG
This sequence comes from Macadamia integrifolia, assembly GCF_013358625.1. NCBI lineage: Eukaryota > Viridiplantae > Streptophyta > Magnoliopsida > Proteales > Proteaceae > Macadamia > Macadamia integrifolia. Next base: position 19,223,039 of record NC_056570.1, read on the forward strand.
TGTTGTTTTATGTATGTCCTTGTTGGCAACCCAGCCACATGGCGGTGATGATGTGGTCAATTTGGGTGACGTGTCCGAAAGTGATGACATGACAACGTTCAGTGTTACCGATGAGATAACATAGCCACATTGTGTGTATGGAGTAATTTGATTCATCCATGGTAGGTGGTGCAGGTTTTCGGGTCAAAACTAACAAAATTGGCCTATTTATGCTCGAGGGCATTTTCGACAGTGAAAATGACATTTTTGGAAGATCGTTTCTTCGTGAAAAAGATAGATTGTAATTTATCTGGTCTAATACTTTTGATTTTGTTGCATTCTGATACCGTATGAAGAAGTTACGGCATCTGCGGTCAAAATATAGCTTTGTGGCAGTCGGGGGCAGTTTCGGCATCGAAGATGAATTTTTTGAAGAAATTTTCTCCATGTAACGACACAAAAAAAATCAAATCTTTCCACCAATTATGATTTCGTCGAGTTTCGATTCCGTATGAGGAAGATGCGGTGTTGGAAAGGTCTAAGGGCATTTTGGTCTTTTTACATGGCTGAGTCAAATGATAGGGTCTTCTGGAAAGTTGTAGTGCGTCCAGTCATGGTTCCAACGCATTTCGTTTCGTTTCGATCAGAAATCGTACGAAAAAGTTACATGTGTTTCTGTGAAGCCGGTTCGAAAATCCAACCCGGAAAATCACCAATTGCTTTCGGTGTTGGGTGGATTTTCCAGATTTTAATTTTGAAATTTCAAAGATTTTTGTGTAATTTCAAGGTTTTAAAGGTCTGAGTTGATAAGGGGTTTCTGGCATTGAAGTTTATGGGAGCAGGGGCTTAACTGCTATTTAAAAGAATCAAAGAGATCCTTAATGGACGGCTCCAATTGAGCCACGTAGGCTTGATTCCCATCTGAGAGTGCTCACAATTTGGCGCTGGATCGGACGATTAATATGCTTGCGCGAGGTTTGCCATTGGTCAAATTTATCAAGAACCATATGCTGGCGTTGCACAGGATCAAGGTGCGCTACGGTGTTATGCACATACAAAAAGTGGCATGGATAGATATTATTTTTCATGATCTCATGAGATGTTTAAACCAGATCTGAAGATCTTAATCCAACGGTTGTAATCCATTTCAGCCTTCATGAGAGATAGCCGACAGCCACCGTATATTGCGCTGACGCAGCCAATGGCACGTCGACAACGGTCTGACCGCTCACTTATTGCGTCAGCATAACATCATCAAGGTTCCAATCTTGTAGTTATGCTTTCTTGTCCGTTATTTATATCCGACGGCTCAGATTAAATATATTTTTTTATGAGATCAACGACCAGATCTGCGCCATTGTTCCGCGTGCTGCCAACGTACGCCACGCCTAGCTCCGAAGATTCCATTTCAAGCTACCTCATTGCTCAAATTTCAAAAGGCCATATCTCCCTAACCACAAGGCCAAATTCGTCCATTCAAGTTGTAGCTTCTTCATTTTTTCGAGCTCTACACATTGGAAGAAAAAAATAAGGGTTTTAGAGAGTGTAAGGCTACGAATTTTGTGTGTAAAACTCCTCCCTCCATTGTTGACCATTGAAGAGCTTGAAGGTTTCATGTGAGTTGTTTTACACTCCATTAATGGTGGTTTAGAAAGGTAGTTGGGTGGTATTAATGATACCTTATTTATAAGCCAAAGGAAAAAGAAGAATGAAGAGAGGAGCTTCCCCCTTTGTTGGTAGAACCATGAATGGGTTTTGTTGCTCAATGGGAGTTTCATTTACTCCATTAATGGGGGTTTGAGGAGGTGGTTGAGGTGTGTTGATGATGCATTGACTCAAAGCCAAAGAAGAAGAGAAGAAAGCAAGAGAGGGTTTTCTTGTGGTTGCTTTGAAGAGTAAGAAGCCAAAGGAGAGAGAAGGTGTGAACACCAAACTTGTCAGTGCAAGTTCCCAATCATCCCAAGCAACTGGTTGTGAGATTCTCTAACCTTGGATTTACATTATATGCATGTATAATGATATCTATGTATGCTAGGGTTAGTTGTGGATGAATTGTATACATGCTAAGTTAATTGTGGATGAACTATAAGCATGTTAGCTAGTTGTGGATGTATATGCTAGGCAGGGCTTGACTGTAGGGCATTGATATAAGCCCAAATTTATTGTATTCTTTATTGAGTGCTTAGTGGGTGCTAAGCACTGGAAGTTGGTGCTCCCGTGTAGTGGGTGCTACACACTGTACCAGCATTGCGAGTGCCATCTCAGCTTTGGCTTGAGAAAATTGGGTGTGAGTGCTCCCGACTGTGAGTGCAGTCAAAAGTAGTGTATTGAGTAGGTACGAAACCTTTAGGCACTACTCCGGGGATATAGGCAAATTGCCGAACCTCGTAAAAACCCTGTGCTGTGGTTGCTTGTTTGAATTTTATATTGAAGTGCGTGGATTATGGAATGGATGTGCACACTTGGAAGTGCCAATGAGAGGCTGAGTGTGCATACGACTGCGTGCAAACAGGGACAGGTACAGGTACAGGTACAGGGACAGGTGTATCAGGGTTTGCTTGCTCAGATAGCAGACATGTTTTGGGGGATCGGAATTTGACTCACTGATTCACCCCCCCTCAGTGACTACTGGGTTACAACATTAAGGGCGTAAATTATAGAAAACGTGAGGGTAAAGGAATTGGAGGAATCAAAGACACTAAGGTGGATGCATTGGGAGGAGAAGGATGAAATGGCTTTGAGCTTTGATGGGATCCAGAGATCCCATATATGGCCAAGAGGGGTGATGCAGATATGCACCCATAGAGTGATCCATACCCATCTAGGTATCCAGATAGAGATAACCGGATCCATATTTGAGTCTTGGATCTAGTAGAATTTTATTAGTCTAATTTATTTGGGAGCATAGTATATTCTTTATTTTATTCTACTTATTTTAAAAAGTTGAGTACGTAGGAGTTAGAGTCAGTGTAGAGCTTATTTCCTTTTATGTATTGCTACATAGTTTAGGTTAGCTTCTATTTCAGTTGAGTTTCTATTTTTATGTCGTTTATTTTTCCTACAAATTTGGTTGTAACTGATAGACAAAAGCATACTAAAGAACGAAGTTATGAGTTGAATATTGTGTGTCTGCGATTCTCTTCCCCTCCCCTCCTTCTTTGTGCGCTTTCTCCCCCTGCAACTCTGAGTTCTCTCAGGGATTTCTTCATTTCCCCTACTAGCCCTCCATCATGGGAGGAGGGGTAATTAGAGATCATAGACCAAGAAGGGAGCAATAGAGGCGGCAATGCTGGGAGCTCTATCTATAGGAACTCTAGTCAAGGCAAGAGGATTTAATGAAGGAATGGAGCTCTTGTTGCTTGGCCAAAGAGTTAAGGCCTCAGATATTCCAAAAGACCCAAGAGGTCATTGCAGAGTTGAGGAGGGGGGTGCAAGAGCTCCAAGGAGCTGGAGGATTGTATAGCCTGGCAGGAGATCTTCCATATAAGCTTAAGAATCCAAGCAGAGTTAACATAACGGCCCAGACCCCCTTCAAATTTGGGCCAACAGACAGAGGACCATTTGATGGGATTGAAGAATTTTGTTGATAGCACCTTTCCAAAGGAAAGAACAGATAATATTTTCAGCCGCTTTGATGATGGACTGAGGAAGCCGGAAGGAGCCAAACCAATAGATGTGACAGGATTGGAGAACGGAACGGATAAGCTCCAACCTACCCGCATAGGATAGGAGCTTTCCTTTCCAGAGCTAAAGCCTTTTCTGAATAAGATCGAGCATAGGGGAGTAATGATGGGAAATAAGCCTAGCAGTAATAAGAGGGATGCCCAGATATTTGACTAGGAGAGATCCAATGGAGAAGCCCGAGATGCCCAGAAGGGAGGTTTTAACCTCATCCGAAACACCAGCCAAGAAAATATGGGATTTGAAGAGGTTGATGCAAAGGCCAGACCAGTCCTCAAAGAAGTGAAGGCAGGAAATGATGGATTGTATGGAGCAAGGGTCGGCCTTTGATAAGATCATGAGATCATCCGTAAAGGCAAGGTGGGTAAGGTTGAGGGCTTTGCGACCTCTACTTGTTTGACAGTCCTTTAGGCATGAAACTTCGTAAAGAGGCTTTGTGTTTCTTCCATGAACTTATTAATTTTAGCCTAAGGCTTTTGTTCTCTCAATCGGATCCTGATATAACTTGTGCAACTTAGAATTGGTAATGTAAGATTGCCCTACCATGGTTAGAAACTACAAGAGAATTCTTCTTTGATAAAAATTGATGTGATGCCGGGTTTCAAAAGCCTTAAATTGGATCACTATGGGCCCACTAATGAACAAATAATTCAATTCTAAAAGATTAATGGCAATCTTGTAATTTCTTAAGCAAGTCTGCACCATCTATGTAAAGTAACAAGTGAGAGGGTCAAACTGTAACAGAACTTAGAAGTGGAGGGTTTTACTTGGAACTAAAATAAATGTGGGAAAAATAGGATAAAAGTTGTATTTAATAAGAAGAAGCTTCTTCTTCCTCACGATCAAAGAACACACCAGCAGCAAGGGTTTTAGATAGAAGGAGGGTTCTCCCTCCTCGCAAGAAACCCAATCAACTTGGGATTTTGGGAATTCAAATCGCAACCAAGTATTCTATAAAACTCAGTTAAGAACCCTCACCTTAATAATAGAATATAGCCTCTGAAAGCTTGCAGGTGGTACTTGCAGGCTCAGACCTGCAACTGGTTAGCTTTCTCACAATAGTGGAGACCTTATGGGAGGGGATCTAGGGATTTGGTTGCCCAAGGCGTCCTTCGACCCGAAACTCAGGCTCAACAGATTGTTAATAGAGAGTTTTTTCGAGTTTTCTATCGCTCAATGAGTCGAGCTCAACAGATTGTTTATGAGAGAGTTCTAACAAGTTTCTATTGCCCGATAAGTTTGGCAGTCACAAAACAGAGGGAGGAAACTGACTAAAGTAGGGAAAGGGAAGGATGAATAGGGGAGTAGAAAATAATGAACAGATGGAAGGAGTGAAAGAGAGTACCTGAAGGAACAGGAAGAATGACCAAACGATGGGAAGGGGAAAGAACCGTGCAACCCACGATCAAACCAAGGTACGGTAATACTTCAACTCAAATTTCATTCAACTGTTCTACTCTGTCCAACAACAGACAACATGGTTCTATTTACAGCTTTGTAATGTTGAACTAGGATTGGCAAGGCCAACTGATCGGGTCATAATTATTCATGAAATTAATGTTCAATTGTTAATTTTAGTGAGATTTTCATGATTAATTTGTCCACATATTTGGATGATCTTTGATTGTAGGGTTTTCAAGAGAGGTGCACAGGTTTGATGCTAAATGGATGCAGATGGTTCAGTCTAGAAGCAAGGGCAGATTTGGAATTTCCAAGAGAAAGGAATACAGAAAATAAAAATAAAAAAAGGAAATTGAGGAGGAGAGAGAAACCCCATGGTTCTCCCTCTCTCCTTTCACACGTTCTCTTCTCCCTCTCCTACTTTCTCTCTTTCTCTCTTTCTCTCCTTCTCCTACTTTATCTCAACCTTTTCTCTCTCCTTGTCCTAACCGTCTCCTAAAAACCCTCCTCTAGTAGATCTCTCTCTATCTTATCTCTCCAATCTCACGCATCTTTCTCTCTCCTATTTTCTTTCTTCCCATCCACATACTCTCCCTATTCTTTCTCCATCTCCTATCTCCTAGGATCTCTCCCCCATCCCACATTTCTCTCTCTCTCTCTCTCTCTCTCTCTCTCTCTCTCTCTCTTGTCCTAAGTTAGCCGATCTCTATCTCACTCTTTCCTAATCTCATACCATCACTACGCTACCCACAGTTCTCCATCTCCCACCAAACCTCTCCCTCCTACAATTTCTCTATTTTCTCCCCCATCTTACACGCACATCCCCCTCTTTCTTTTCCCTATTTCTTCTCCCCTGCCACGGTTTCCCTCTCTCCCACCGAATTGCCCTGAATTTAGTTGATCTCTCTCTCTTCTCTCCTATTTTCTCACACCTCCCATGCTTTCCTACATCACACACGTTCTCCCCCCTCACTCTCCTAATCCAAGTCCACCTCTACCATATCACACCCCTCACATACATCACCCCTTGCTGGTTTTTCTTTTTTGGTTCTCATAGTTCTCCTTTCTTCTTGGATTGTACCTTCTTGTGGATAGATTTTCCTGGGCAGCATTGCATAGAGAGGATTGTCATTGCTCCAAGGGTTCATCACCACCATCATCATTGCTGCCCTTCATTCATTAGTACCATGAGTGGCTAAATTCCCTTTCTATCTTTAAGTTTAGATGAAGTTTTGATTTATTGTTATTTAATTGCTGGTTGAAAGTCATACTTGATTGTTTGATGTTAAAGACCCCTTCCCATTGTGGAAGATTTGTAATGGTTAAATTAGTTTGGAATATTTGTCTCTGTGATTCAATTATTCTATTCAAACAATGGTATTTTATGTTGATCTGTGCCATACACTAACGATACCCTTTAACCAATCAAACTAAGCGTGCTAAGCGAAAGCGATAGACGATAGCGCTTGACAGGATAGGTTATGCTTAGGGTAGCCAGAGATTGTGTTTTTGTGGTTGTATTGGAACTTATAGTTTCAGTGAACCGTAGTATGAACCAGAAATTGGAAATAATACCAAAACGGATTCGAGACCTAAGGATAGCTTCTTCTCATTAATTCTTGTTCTTGTTAATTGGCTTACTTAATTTTAATTTCAATTCTGAATTTTACAAAATTTGATTTTTAAAACAACATTCACCTCAATCTTAGTATATTTAGCCTTATAGTTCCCTGTGGGTTCGACCCCTTTCTTACCACTATCTCATAGTTTAGTTAAGGTTTATTTTGATTCGTTCACGACAGCGATCACCAACCTAATCCCAAACTGCAGGATACTTATCAAAGAACAACCAATATCCAAAGTAGAATAGCAACACAAAGCAACTAAGGATTAAAAAGGAAAACCAAGTCTATAATAACCTACTGATTACAAAACTCTTACGAATCTGTGAACAGAACTAACAATAGATGATGGGGCCTTAACAGGGACTGTAAGAGGCCTAAATCCAGCTGATAATATGATCCAACACCCAAAGAAACCAACAAAAATCAAGGCAAGTCTTTCGATTTCAAATATGGGCAGAATAGGTCAATAGATGACAAAATTGAGGAGATTTCTATTATCTCCCTTGGCTGGTCAGAACTGGAACAGGTTTGGATTGAAGGTAGTACTAGGTGGGAGGGAGGTTCAATCCTGTTTTCAGGTACAGAGGATGGCTGAAATGTTTCAGGCAGCAGGGGATCAAATAGAAACCTAAGAAGATTTCCTAGGCAAAACTGTGGAAGAAGATAAAATCAACTACCCGTAGATGGTTGCAGCAGCAGTAGATTCTTGACTAATTGAGAGGAGAAGAAGATAACCTAAGAGGACCTCTCGGGCTTCCCACCGCAGAGAGTCAACTGGATCAAACACCAATTCCATCAGCCTTGATTAAACATAAGACAACTCTTCATGGAGAAGACAATAGCAACAGTCATTAATTTCTTCATCAAAACCGTTCCATCTTTAGGAGCCTCCTTTTCTTTATTTATAATGTTGATGGGGGGAGGGAATTATAAAATAGAATGTTCCTTAACAGGAAACCTTAATTTAGTCTCCTAACACAGTACTTACTAAAAACTGAAATTAGGAACTAACTGAAATTAGAAACTAACTACTAATGTCTTGACTCAACTAATATCTTAACTCCTAAGAAAACAAATATAACTTAAATTAAACCCAACTAAAAGGGAAACAAACTAGTAATCTCGTATGCAACCTTAAAGCCCATGTTTCAGGCCCATAAAAGTGGTCTATTACACTCAAAACACATGGGATCAAATGCCCAACATGTATGGAACCCAACCCTAGCCTTATTCCTAATAAAACAAGCCTATTTTGGTGATGAATCTACATCAACTCTCCCCAACTTGAAAAAATTCGTCCTCGAATTTTGCAGTGACGAGGGGGAAACAACATGTGCATTGCAGGCGTAACCGTTCCCAAACTAAATTCCGGCTGCTTGTAGACTTGTGGAATATACTCTTCAAGGCGTAGAGCTTTCTTTTCGAAGAACCATGATGGCATAACAAACTCTGTATGTTCGACCTCTGAATCGATACCAACTGTGATTGTCGTATGCATAGAGTCATCAATGTTGGTAATCTTCTCAACAAGGATTGGAGGAACAAGTTATTCGTTTTCATAATGAATCTCAAAGACTTGTTGTGGAGTGCTCTCAACCACTACCTCATCGTCCACGGATTCAGTATTGCCTACTATGTTCTCTTCAACATAGAACCCTTCAGTGAAATCTTCTATCTCTTGACCTTCAGTCTTTGAAGTTTCAAGAACTCTCTCTTCAATGGGAACCTTGAATTCAAGTTCTTTTGGTTTGAACAAAGGTTCTTCACTTCCCATAGAGGTGTTACAGGTGCTATTAATGATTCTGGGATACCAACATGTCACTGCAGTCTAACTAATAGTTCATCCGTTTGCACCATTTGTTGATTCAACTGTATCAACATCTCCATCATCACAGCCATCATATCAACAGTAGGGTTGTTCTCTTCCATATTCTCTAATAACACTTAATGTAAAGCTAAGTTGGACAAGTCAAACCAGCTCACAACTGATTGGATGATCAGCAACCATGTACTTGATGAAGTCTTGAAGAGAAGAAGGACAATTGAAGAAGAAGATCCTCCAGGGCTTCCCACCGTAAGGAGTCATCGTATCGAACACCAACACACAGCTATTGCTCACAGAGAAGCAGCGACAACATTTTTTTTTCCTCAAACCGTTCCAGCTTTATGAGCCTCCTCTTTTTTATTTATAATGTTGATGAGGGAGGGAATTACAAAATAGAATGTTCCTTAAAGGAAACCTTAATTTAGTCTCCGAACACAATACTTACTAAAATTTGAAATTATGAACTAACTGAAATTAGAAACTAGCAGAAAAAGGAAACTAACTACTGATGACTTAACTAATAACTTGACTCCTAAGAAAACAAATATAACTTAAATTAAACCCAACTAAAAAAGAAAATAATGAAAAAGGAAACAAACTAGTAATCTCGTATGCAACTTTAAAGCCCCCATTTTAGGCCCATAAAAGTGATCTACTACACTCAAAACACATGGGATTAAAGGCCCAACATGTATGGAACCCAACCCTAGACTTATTCCTAATAAAACAAGCCTATTTTGGTGATGAATCTGCATCACTTTGTAAACAAGAAACCAAACTTGCTCAGACTCTATAACTGAAATAGAGTTTGAATCAAACTCTACAACCAATCTACAATGACAATCAAAGGATCAATAAAATAATAAAAGAAATTATGAAACAACCCAAAAATAAATTTGTATACCATAAATTTTAACCGCATCACTGAAACGACCATAAATATTAAAATATGCAAGCATCCCCACATCACAATGGCGGATCCCATAGTCCATCAGACAAGAACTCCCAAATCTAGACCTCACATCATGTTAATGGGAATACATAATAGTAAATACCTAACTCAAAGAATACATAGGAATGCATAACAGTACGTACCTAACTCAAGGATCAAACCACTAGATATAACCCCAAAGTCAAATGGAATCCCCAAGACAGATATCTTATACCTAACAATGGAATGGAATTCCCAAGACAGATTCGGGGTCTAACCAATCATTGTCAAGCCAATTCAATCGCCAACTCATATGCTCTTCTTGGCTGTCAATGGAACGCTACCTGCAGGAGGGACATCAGCTGCTGAATTGGCATTCTCTCCTTCACATTCTTTTGCTTTCCAGATCGCCACCATCCTTTCTTCTATGTGTAGCTCGATAACTTCCAAATACAAGGCTATCCTACATCACTCCCTCCTTAACCACACCTTATAAATGAAGCATTTTGGCTTATTGCTCGTACATATGAGACGTATGCCTCTGGTTCACGTCTTGTAGCTCAAGCACCAAGGCAGATTTCCAAACACCTTCACGCAAGTCGTTGAAGCTTTAAAACATTCATAACTAGCTAAAACATTAAGCCTACCTTTCAGCAAAACAAATTCCTAACCATGCTGCACCTACAGAATACCATAGACCAGATTGTTTGGGTCATTTGAACTGGCACACATGACCTTCAGTTTTTATAGGGAAAAATAATAACGATCTCATCAAAATTTACCAATGCGAAACAAATTCTAAATGTGGCACGTAATAATATGTACTTTACTTCGATAGTCACCATTTATCCCTAATATGTCTATATACAAGAGAAATAGGATGCAACCCATATCACATCCTACAAGAAGGAACCTTGAGTTACCTGCAATAAGATGCGAACAAGCTCAGTACTCCCAAAACGTGAGGCTTCAAGAAAGCACTGATTGACATTATCTGCACCCCCTTCTACCAACATCCCAAGCAGTCCCTGGATTGCAGTTGCTGAGATTCCCGATGCCCAACCAGGGTCAAATGAGCTAGAGAACAGAGTGAGGGGAAAGCATGCTGCATCAAAAGCCTCAGTGAAGTCCTTTCCAGTAAGCTGATTACCAGCAAGATCCAGAAATGTCTTGAATGCTGACAATTGGAGTTGGATCTCAACAGCTGAGCTGTGACTGACCCTATCCCTATTCCCCTGGCAACGAGAATGGAAACCTATGCATTTCAAAGCCCATTCTGTAAATTTCTGGACCTTAGCACCAGCTTCTGCCTTCAAAACTTCATCCCCGTTGCATTCCTGGAGCCGCTCATGCAACCTGACAAAGAAATAATAGTGAAAAAAATCGGTTTATCAATACCATGATTTCTGCAAAATTTCAACACTGACACAAGAACCAGGTTGTAAAATAAATTTAATTGTTCACGCACTAACACAGGAACCAGGTTGCATAGTTTTTAAGGCGGTAAGGCGACAGAGGCGTTTGAGGGTCTTTTGGAGCGCCTTAGCGATAAGGCAGGCATAAAGCGTCGTCTTATTGACTAAAGCGTTCCTGTGTAATTTTTTTATAAAACCAATCTATTTGGCTCAAATCTTAGTTGAATCCTATTACTCATATGTTAAATAAATATTAAAGGTTCAAATTCATACCAATGTAAGATATTCATTAAGAAAACAAATCAATAAAGTGAATAAACTAAGTTCATCTTCATCAATCATCAATCATCAATCATCATAACATATTAACATATAATATAAATACATAATTATGAAACAAAATTATAAATATAAAGAAAAGAAATAAAAAATACAAGTATTTATTATACTTACTTCTGTGATGCTAAAATGAGTGCCTAAGCCCTAAGGTCATCCACTATATTTCTACTCCTGTCAAAGAAGAATGAAGCTCACCGCTGTCGGAGCAAAATAGTCGCCTAGATCAGTGGTTCTTCCTTGTTCCTTGATTCCT
>NC_056570.1:19234587-19239586 GCF_013358625.1 Macadamia integrifolia
AAAAAAAAAAAAAAAAAAAATAAATAAATAAAGCATTTCCATCAAATCCTTTCATGTGTCTTTTTTGCCACTTTGTGGCTGGCTTTTTTTAGATACTTTCCTCCATGAGGTTTTTGTTCTATATGGGGATCATTCAATCTAAAAGGTATTCTAAGTTTTTCTAAATGTTATAAAGGGAATTGTCAACAGAGGACGACCAATCTGCTCAAGAGGTTGGAGGTGTATGAATGAAGTTCGATAAGGCCACCAGCCTCTTGGTCACCTCAATGGTTTGTTTAACATGTGTTTAACCTTAAGGTCCAAGGTTCAAGGCTTGGTTGGAGAAGAAGAAAGAGAAGGAAATGGTATTCTAAAATATCTCAAATTTTTTCTTCTTCAATATATTGATAAAAGGAGGTGGTCGATTCTCACTTAATCACATTTGAGGAGGTTGAAAGGAAGAATGTTTGATGGGAAAGAGAAGTGAAGAGAGGTTGATGCTTCTACGTGCCTTCTTATTGGTTATATTAATAGCTATTGAAATAATTATTAAATAAATTGACAACAGAAACCGATAAAAACCAATTATTACAATAAAAGGGTGACAAAAGAGGAAATTGAGTATCAGTAAAGCAAAATTCTAGTCTTTTTTCTTTTTGGTAATAAGCAAAATTCTCGTCACATACATGTACAGGTCTCGTTATCAGAAAAAAAAAAAAAAAAAAAAGTCATGTACAAGTCTCTTGGGGAGATTCAAGACTTGTATTGGATGAACCTGAAGAAAACCCAGATAAGATGTACATATGTTATTGCTCATCTTTTTGCTCATGGTGGTGGTGATTTTTCTGGAGAATAAATAGCCACTCCAAGTTTAAGCTTTTCTTTTGGAGAACTGTCAATGCCAGAATTCCAACCATGAATGTTTTATTTAAATGGGCGGATATTGATACTATTTGTGGATTTTACCACAATTAGCGGGAATCCTTATACCATTTGTTGTTTGAATGTGAGCTTTTAAGACGAGTCTGGGTTGCATGACATTGGGCCTTAAACCTGACCATCTTCTAGATTTTTCCGTCAATAACATTATTATGTACTGCTTTAACTCTAGTGTTATTCCTAAGAAAGGTTTGACTTGGTTTTTTTCGGTATTTATGTTTATTGTTATTTCATTTGGAAACAAACAAACCATACTCTATTTTGTACCCAAAATCCAAATCATTCAACCATTCTCATACAGGTTGAGTATTAGATCTCCAATGGAATTTTCAACAAAAAAAGAAAAAGAAAATGAAATCCAGGTGATATCTGATTTCTTGCACTATAATACTCTGACACCCGCCCTCCACATAGCACAATTACTCTCATTATCACAAGTGTCAAAGATATCACAAAAAATATATTTGCTTGGGCAATTTGCTTTGTTTTCCCAAAAAAAAAAAAAATTGCACTTATGTGAAGCAAATTACTTGTTGACAAGAGAAAATAGTGAGACGAGGTTATAGGGCTGCTCAAAGGGATGCTGGAGGCAAGGACGTTGAATTGGAAAGTGGACATGACATAGAATGATGCAGAAGAAATTGGAATGTTTTTTGAGAAGAAGTATGAACATTTGCTAACTTTATGGCCAAAAACATTAATATTACTATATATAAAGATGGATAGCCCATCCTAACCACCCCAAATTTTGTATTAAAACTAATAATCGATGTATGGGGGAACTCAAAGATATAGCCAAAGAGGTTATAACAAAAAAATAATCTATTTATAAGTCAGATATGATGTATAATTTTCAAGACTTTTAGTGTTTTCTTCTTCTATGAAATAAAAGAAAAAAGAAAAAAAAAGATAAGAGGTATAAAAATGCCTCATTTTTTAATAACTAATTATTAAAAAATACAGTTGGACTTGGCCTAACTTGGCTGGCTACTGTAACACAAAATCAGGTTTAATTTGGATTGGCATCAATTCCTTCAATTTTGATACGATTTTAGAAAACCTGAAAATGGATCTGTCACTAATCTAGAATTGAGATATCATATAGATGAAATCTTAGGGAGGCACCCCTAGGATTCAACTAATAAGGGGTTAGGCACCCAGGTTGCTTTTTATCAAATAATAACAGGTTGAATGATAATCATTCAGTTCTCAAGCAATGAAGAGCAGGAGATAAGATGAGTCAAACTCAAAACCACACGTTTCTTAAGGTGAAGGTCCCTCACCAACTCGGTTACCCCTTGAGGTTTATTGGAATACAATACAATCCTTATTTGATTGCATTTAAATCTCAAAAAAAAATTTGTAGAGGTCAAGACTAATCTAACATTTCATTGATTTTGACTCGATTTTTCTTTAACTAAGATTTTCCAAATTTGATGAGCGATGCCTCTTATTCTATTTTCCTTTTTTTTTTTTTTTTTAATTCATATAACCGATCCCATTAAATTAGAATAAGACTGAATTTCTACTAAGTTTATTTTATTATTTTTCCGTCAATGACTCGGTCGTCTCTTTAATACATATTATGGAAAAGAAGTGCCACCACGCCATAGGACTATTTCCCTAGAATGGGCACCTCAAGAAATCTCATCTAGTGCACTCCTCTTCACCCTAGCCCATGCAGCCACCTTTGAGGTCCAAAATCTATGCTCCTACACGGTCTGGGTTGCTGCTTCACTAGGTGGAAGCCAGCAACTCGACCCCAACCAATCATGGACAATTGATGTGCCTGCTCGCACAACAGGCGGCCGGATTTGGGGTCGTATCAGCTGTAACTTCGATGCAAACAGTCGGTGGAGTTGCCTGTCAGGTGGCTGTGGGAGCTACAATGCCAGGGCTATGGTATTCACCACAAAACACCTTAGCTGAATTAACAAAGACTCTTCTAATGGCCAAAAGAGGTGACAGTTCAGATCCTACGTCCTTTTAAAATGTGCACACGTGTTGGGTTTTATGATGAAGTACTCCAAAGAGTTGGATCTGAGCTTTCACCTCTTGAGCGCAGCAGAGGAGTCGGATCCAGCCGAATTCAGATTAATTCAATACCAAAACTCAGACTTCTTTGATACATCAGTCCTCGACGGATTTAACATCCCAATGGATTTTAAAAAAATTACAATGGAATCCGATGCTCGGCCGACATCAATGGGCAATGTCCTCAAGAATTGAAGGCCCCTAGAGGATGCAACAACCCGTGCACCATGTTCAAGACCGACGGATACTGTTGTAATTCGGGGAGCTATGGTCCATCCACTTACTCCCAATTCTTCAAGAATAGGTGCCCCTAGATGCATAGTCACACCAAGGACGATGCGACATGTATTGGTGGTACTAACTACAGGGTTGCCTTCCGGCCCTAATGAGCCTCTTGATCACTACTCAGATATAATTATATCTTTGGGAACTGAAGCTAAAATATGTAAAGTTGTGTCCATGCCATAAGAATATTATTTATATTTATGTTATAGAAATAGCTTAACACATTTCCATTAAAGAACAGTTCCTTATAATCTACAAATCCTTTTATGTGTCTTTATGTCTCTTTGTGTACATTCGCATTTACAATGTTTATCATAACTTTTTATGGTTCCTACTCCTTAGTCTGCCGCTGAAGACTTATTCATGATAAAGACCCTGATCCCCCCACCCCCTCTAATTATATTATTTTGTTCATATTCTATCTATAAGTAAATGGAAAATGCTTTATGGAGGAGTGTGGGTCCTACACCCAAATACATAGGGTAAAATGATCAGCCTGACCCATGAACTGAAAAATAACACCTACGCAGGTGCTCTTTCAAGTGCTCCCTTTGGCCATCAAACAAACGTAGGAGCCACCGCACTCTCCCGCAGAAAACAATGAAACACTTCTCCATAAATAAAATATCATAAAAATATTAAGGTATTTTAGAACACCTCTTAATTATATTCAAATGAAATGAGGGATGGTAAAAAAAAAAAAAAAAATGAGTCATAGTGATAATGATAGTGATGGTGACCTGAACTTCATAAAAAGCTTGCAATAGGGATGGCCTTAACTTCTACTCCTTAACAACTCTCTCTTTAAACATCTAGGAAAAATCCAACATATCAGCCCTATCGCCTCTACTTAGATCTAAGTGGTCCTCTGTTGGGACCAATTCGATATATATCAATCCAATGGTAAGCTGGAAGGGTAAAATATCCCCCCAGCCACCCCACCCCCCAAAAAAAAAAAAAAAAAAAATCCAATTGAGATGATAAGAGTTTTGCATGAGAACTCACAGAGTTGCAGTGTCAAATTCCAAATTTCAGGATATGGTAATAAAGTCTCTCAAGGTGTGGACTCTGGATTGGATAAGGGGATATCGATTCAATTCCAATTGAGATCTACCCATATTGGGTTGGATTAGACAGAAATATCCCTAATTATTACTAAAAAAATTGATTTTTTGACCTTATTAGTCTTCATCCATATCCATCCAACAATATGGTATCGGCCATGAATAGGGATCGGACAGGAATAATATCAATCCGATCCTATTCTTCAAACCATGGTGTGGAGCAATCTCAAGAAGAGAATCACTTAATCAAAAGATTTGAACCTTTGATTAGATTAAAGAAACGGTATTTCGGGCTTTCATAATCGTGGGTGAGAGAAAAAAAAATTGAATATGATAACAAAATCTTTGTAATGTACAAGTTTCTTTGTAACCTCAATAGCATGTTGATTATGTACTCAACTTTAACGTCGAAGGTTCTAAACTTGTATGACCATGAACCGGAAAAAGATCAGAGGTATTCTAAAATATCTCATTTTTTTTTTTCAAAGACTTCTCATGCATTAATGGCCACTGAGAGATTGTTGTCTAGTCTTTGAATCTCTCTCATTTCACAATGTTGATGGTGATAGTGTGTGTATTGACCAAGGGCATAATCCTCCTCTCAAATTTCTTTTCTATTGTTATAATTACCTACCATCATTGTAATTATCTATCATTTAAATGGGGCAATTGAGTTACATCAGCCAACACAGTATATA
>NC_056570.1:19240369-19273134 GCF_013358625.1 Macadamia integrifolia
TACTTGATTATGCCAAGGATAGAAAATATTATTATTTTGGGCATAAATATCAAAATATGTAAAAAAGAAGACATTTGTTTTTAGATTTGTCATAAAATTATACCAATTTGTTCTAATTTGAGCTTGTTGTTCAAGGTTGTAGGTTTTTAAAAACCATTCACGTTTTTCTTTGTTCCTTTGAGACTCAAAATTAGTTCTAAGTAAAGGTTTGTCAATTTGATAATTGGTTTCTACTTGAATCATGTAGACTCCACCAGTTTTAGGGTCTTTAGGAGGAGGAGGAGGTTCCACCTCAGATTGAGTAGGAGACCTTTGATCATGGGTTTCGGAAGGGGTTGTTTCAGGAACAGAAGAAGTGGCTTCGTATGTTCCATGGACAATATGTTGATTATTTTGAACTCCAACTAGGTTAGTGAAAGGTGGAGTTGTCCTAGTTTGAGAAACCCATTGGTTTAAGTCAGAAGAAGTCGATGCCTCAGAGCATGATCTTCTGGAACTTTGGTAAACCGGAGGGGTAGTTTGTCTGTTGAACCTAATGGCAACTAATCCGTCTGAATCCTGGGAAATAGAACGGATACTTGTGTTTGAGACTTGAGGGGGAATAGCAGTCGTTTGCAGCTGCCATTCTTCAGGGAAAGAAATATCTTCCCATCGGCAAAGTTTGGGGTAGACTATTTGGCCCTGAATACAATCAGTCTCAAGGTAAAGAGTTTGGCCTTTTGAAGATGTTCTTTTGGCTCGAGGTTGGACAGACTTCATAGCTTTGTATTTGATGCGATGGATAATGGAGATTGGGATGGTTCCATGCATTAATTTGTAACCATGAGTTTTAAGGTTAAGTTTGAGGGAGTGTAAAATGTTTGGATCTTCTAAGGCTATGGACATGTCAGGATAGACATTAAAATGGACAGGTCCATAACATAAACTTGTTTCAATGGCTCCCAGAAGGGAATCATTGAACTCAAGGAACCTTTGGTCACGAAGGGCTAACAACATAGAAGTGTTGAGTCCTTCTCGGTGAAGGGGTTTGATGGCCACTTGGACTAAGCCAATATGAACATAATTATATTTGCGGTCTTTATATAAATCTTGTAGGGTAATTGGATCAAAAAGTTGGATTTCTTGAGTTTGTGGGGTAAAATTTATAGTTTGTTCTACGGTCTTGACTGTTTCAAGTCCGAACCAATCTCGATCATAGAGATCATTTCTTGAAATTTTTGGCATATCCCAACTTCGTAGTCGTCGGTTAATTCTTGAGGTTTGTTCATCATAATCAAGCACATTAGAACTTGTGCTTGCCTCACCTGCCGATCTCATCGACATGGAGCGGGGTAATCGACTCATAATTTGAGAATTCTTAAACTTGGGGTAATCACCTAAATCTAAGTTTTAAGATGGTATTTCCAACATGACTTGGGCACAAACGTGGTCTTACACTCTTCTGCCACTCCTCCCAAGAATCCAAAGGCATATACCGCGTCGAAAAACTTAAAAGAAAATAATTACACAAAAGAAAAGAAATCTGCAAAGAAATAAACCGAATCCGCCACCACCGTGGCTTTGATACCAGATTACAGGATCGAGATTAACCAAAATCCAGGGAACTAGTGATCTCCTGGTTCTGTATGGTAATCAGGACGAGATAGGTGCAATACCTTACTCCGATCCAGCAAGGAGACTAACACTGAGATGGGTGCAATACCTTACTCAGAACTATATTGCTTGAAGAATAAACAAATTAAAGAAATAAACCATAAACTGAAATAAAAGATATGGATTTGCAGAAAATAAAAGCAGAAAAATAAAAGCTGCTTAACAAGGTCTATATCTTGGAATTGAGAGGCTCGACTGTAGGCTTCAATCCAAGGATAGAACTAGAAGCTGCTAGATGTAGATGCAGAAAAGAAGCTAATAATGCAATCAAAGAAAATAACATAACTTTGAAATATATCTTTGAAATTAAAGTTACAATATTTGGAGATATTTTTGATCCAGAGTTCTTGAGTCTGGATAGGCTTAGGATGGTTTGGGTTAGAGGATTTGAGAAGAAGAAGGTTGGTTTGGTGAAGAGATCTTTGAGCTATAGGTAGCTAACCTTTGATGGACGATCAGACTTGAGGTGATCGGAGTTTGTTGAAGTCCGGCGAGGCACTCCAAGAGATCTTGGAAGAACTTGTGGAAATATTTGCTTCGGAGCTTCTCTCTCTAGGTTCTAGGATTTAAGTCCGAAAATGTTCAAGTGATTTGTGAAGAGGGGAGGTGCTCCTTTTATAACATAAGGAGACTCATTTGAATTACATGTGGATTTGGGTTGCATTTGGGTTTCATTTGATACTGTACCAAATTAGGTACTGTTTGACATTTCATTTGATACTATTTGGAACTGTGCACTTAAATTTGCATTTGGAGTGAACAGTTGCTGCCGACAATTGTAGAACTGTTGGCGCCGAAAGTTGGAGTTACTACCGACAAATGATTTGGCATCTTTGATGGATTTGCTGCCGATAGTTGATTTGGAATCTTCAATGATCTTACCACGGCATTCCATGTGTCAGGGACACTGTTCTCCGTATTGGTTTGATCAAGAATTTTGTATCCTATTTATTTGAGCCGGATATTGGCCGGACTGTCCTATGACCTGGGACAGTAACAGTACCCCCTTTCCATAAAGGTCGTCCGGGGTTAATTGACTAGGTGTGATTTAACGACTGCACCACGTCGGCTAGTTTATAACCGTCTTAGCAGACGTTTTGGACCAAAACTTATTTGGTCGAGGAGGACTTTGCAGTGGTTGCCCGCCGAGATCGACGGGAAGTAACTTCTTTGAATTTGCTGGAGGAAGATGCCGTAAGACTGTCAGGGACAAAGTCAGGGTCAACCTCGTATGGATCTTGCCCATAGCAGAGCTCATGAGCAGGAACAGATCTTTGCATGGATTTGAGGCTGTAGGCATCATCACTGGAGCCTTCATTGTCTTCATTGTCGGAGTCGGAACCGAGCTCTGCAAGACGAGCACGAAGGGCTTCCTTCTCACTTTTGGTGCTTGATTTGGAGGAGCTTTGGATTTTTGGAACAGGCTGGAGACCTGTGAGGCTTTTGATTAATGCATTTTTCTCGCATTTGGAGACATCACAGTTGTCCTACCATTTGATATTAAAAGACCGGCAGAGAACTGGGGCAATCCAGTCATTAACCTGATAGTCATAAATTTGAAATTCCCAGAATAGAATCCATGCGAGGCGGCAATGGAAAAAGAATCTGAGAAGATTAGGTTGGTGAGGTTGCGGTATTGAGTTTTGAGAAAATATTTGGAAGGAATCTTGAATTTGTGGAGGAAGGATTTCTTCCAAAGGTCCATATTGGTCCCACCATTTGGGAAACCAATTGGGGGTTTGGTTATTGAATTTGTATTCAAAACAGAAGAACCAAGAATGGCGGTTGGTCCTATTTTGAAAAGTGAAGGCTTTGAACCAGGCTTCCTGGTAATCCATGTATGTAAAATTTTGTGGGGAAAAGACATTTGAAAAGCTCCTTTGGTTCATTGGATGAGTCCCCCAGTCTTGGAGAGACAGGATTTTGCAAATGGTTACAGTTGTGTGTGTAACCAGAGTTGGGTCGGTTCTGTCATAATTGAGTTTGAGTCTGATAGAATCAGTTTCTACGAGAATATACTCGTAGTATTCTTGATTTTTTGCTTGAGAATTGGAATAGTGATTCCATCCTTTGTAAAAAACTGCTTGTGCCATCATGATTGGCGAATCAAGATATTTGTATAAGGGCTCTTCAACAGTGAAGAGGTCTTCTTTGCATGGCTTTTCATAATATTGGCTTTTGAGTTTGGAACCTTGTGCAGTTTGAAGCGGTTTGGCTTGTGTAGTTTGGAGGCTGGAACTAGCCTTATTTGTGGGTTGGATAGATCCTGCGGTAGAGCCTACTACCACAGCATGAGAATAAGGTGTTTTGGTGGTAGCCATTTGGGTCTGGCTACGGGTAACAATTTGGTTTGTTGGTGCAGCAGATGCAGCGGCAGCACCATAACTAGATTTGGATTTGACAATGGAATTTGAGGAGGTGGACTCCTTAGGGGGAGCCATCCTGATAAGGTTAATTTGAGGAGTCTGGCCCTGTAAGAATTCACGGGTAAGAAAGTCAGGGACAAAATTGGATTCTCCTTTAATATATTCTATTTGAAATTCAAAAATTGATAATAAGGCTTGCCATCGGGCAAAAATTTGTTTTGATGCAAGATTTGAAACATCATTTTGTAAAACATATTTAGCTGCGCTACAATCAACACGAACTAAAAATGGTTTATTTAATAATGTATTTTGAAATTTTTGAATGCAGAGAACAATTGATAAAATCTCCTTTTTGATGGTACTGTAATTCTTTTGAGCAGAATTCCAAATACCAGAAGTAAATTGGACTAACTGTTCTTTGTTATTATCAGGAAGTCTTTGTTTAAGAATTCCTCCATAACCAATGTCAGAGGCATCAGTTTCGACAATTTTGAATGCCTCAGGGTTAGGAATAAATAAACAAGGAATTTCTTTGACAAGTTTTTTAATCGTTTGAACGGCATTTGTTTGGGTTTGAGACCAGGGAGTTGGTTTCTTTTTAAGCCGAAGATAAAGAGGTTCGGCAATCTTACTGATTTGAGGAAGAAAATCTCGAACGTAATTTAGACTTCCTAAAAATCTTTGTAGTTGAGTTTTATCTAAGATTTGGTCAGGGAATTTTTCTCCAAAGGTAATGGCACGATCAATAGGGGTAAGAGTACCCTTTTCAATTAAGTGTCCAAGGAACCTTACCTTGGTAAGAAAGAATTCCATTTTTCTCTTTGATAAAACAAGACCATTTGATTTAATAATTTGGTAGAACGTTCTTAGGTGTTTGAAGTGTTGCTCAACAGAATTTGAGAAAACCAAGACATCATCAATATAGACAATGGTGAATTGTCCATAAGGATTGAATATGTCATTCATAATTTTCTGAAATTCACTTGGGGCATTTTTGAGGCCGAATGGCATTACGTTCCATTCATATAGGCCAAAGGGGGTTGTGAAGGCGGTTTTATAACGATCCTTATCATGGATTTGGATCTGCCAGAAACCAGACTTCATATCGAATTTGGAAAAGATTTTTGCTTGGTAAATTCTTTGTAAAAGGTCCTTTTGATTTGGGATAGGATATCTGACCCATTGGAGGGCATCATTTAAGGGTTTGTAATTGACTACAAGCCGAGGAGTGCCTCTTTCAATTTCAGCAGCCTTATTGACATAGAAGGCTGTACAACTCCAAGGTGAGGTACTGGGTCGGATAAGTTTTTTGGCTAAGAGATCATTGATCTCTTCTTTGCAAGTTTCAAGAAGGGTTTGATTCATTTGGGCAGGTCGTGCCTTAGTGGGGATTTGAATATCTGAGAACCCAGTAGCATAAGGTAGAGTGACCATGTGCTGCTTGCGATGCCAAAAAGCATCTGGAACATCAGAACAAAGATTGGTCTCAAATTTTGTTTTAATTTGATTAATCTGTTGGATAGTTTTGGGATTTTTAAGATGATCAGAGATTCTTTCATGGAGAAGCTCTGTTTTGAGAAAATTTAATTGTTTAATTTTCCTAATGCTTTGGTCATCAGAATTTTGGGCTTGTAAGAATGGGAAGACTATTTTTTGTCCTTGGAACTTAGTAGAAATCCCGTCTTGAGTTATTTTGAAAGGTTTGATTTTTTCTAAGAATGGTTGACCGAGGATTATGGTTTGGTCAAGATCCTTAGCAAGGATGAAAGTTTGGGGAAGGCAAAGGCCTTGGTTACAGACATGGGTATTTGAAAGTTTGTATTGAACATTTAACCCAGATCCATTTGCCGTATTAAGGCGTTGGGTTGTTCTTTCATAGAACTGGGTTGGAATAGCACCTTCGTTGATGCAGTTGGCATTTGCACCAGAATCAACTAAGGCAAGGGCTGAAAATTTGAATGAAGCATTAATAACTAAGGTTATGCGAACATACCAATTTTGACATGATATGGTAGCCACAAAACCAGGAATTGTAGGATTTGGCTCAACAAGTTCTTGATTTGCAAAAGGGTTTATTAGAGGCTCGTTATTTGAAGTTGAAGCCTGTTGGTTTTGATGTCTGTTTAAGAGGGCTATTTGTTGCTTAATTTGTTTTATTTCATACTGCAGAGATGCAGTAGTAGTTTCAAGGGATTTGATTCGTCCAGAATGATCAGGGACAGTTGGTTTTGATATTTTATCAAATTTTTGCATAATTTGATGAAGGTTGTAAGGTTGAGGAGAATTTTGGGTAGAAACATTGTTTCTGAGATGCTCAAGGCAGGCCTTCTTTTGTTCTGGGTCTGCTAAGCTATCAATATAATCAAAAATGTTTGAATTTGGAGATGCACGAAGCATCCGGACAGATTTGGGAACACAATCATCACAGCTAAGTCCAATAATACAAGAATCACAATTACATGCTTGAAAATTCTCATTATTGGAAGAACTGGAAGAATTATGTTCAGAGGCTTGAATTTGGTTAAGTTTATGATATTCATCTTCAGAGGAAGATGAGGAAGTTTCTTGGAATAGAGCAAGAATTTGAGTCTTATCTTGCTCAGAAATTTGTAAGGAATTGATTTTATTTGAAACTCTACAAAATTTGGCTATATGACCAGGCTTACCACATTTGAAACATCCTTGTGTGGTTTTATCTGGGTTTTGATTTTTAAAATTTTTAGGTGCCTTGAAAGGCTTTCTATATTTGTTATACTTTGGTTTTGAAGGAGTCTTATGGTAAAACTCAGGGGTTGTGAATGGTCTGTTAGACACATATTTTTTGGATTTGTGAAAATTTTTATAGAATTTGCGAGAAGATTTATGTTTTTGTTTAGATGGAGGTCTGAGAGGTGGAAATCCGAATTGTTCGCAGAATCCTCCTAACTCTCGTTTGTAAGACTTGTTTTCTTTATGGATTTGTTTCTTTAATCTAATGTCAGTACAGAGAGCAAGACCCTCTTCATGAATTAGACTAATAATTTGGCCATAGGACATTTGGTCATAGGGAATGATCCCATCATTTTCTTTCCTAAGGCGTTGTTTGATTTTTTCAGAAAACAGAGTTGGTAGTCCTGTAAGAAATTTTTCTTTCCAACAGGGAAGGTTTGCATCAGGTCTGGTTAAAACTTTGGTTAAGAAAGTATCTTTGTACCATTTGAAATCATGTAATTTCTTACATCTAAGGTTTGATAATTGTTCAGCTGTTCTATCTTTGAGACGAGAGGGATTTCCTAAAAAGTAATTTGCAATGCTGAAAATAAGGGTATTAACAGCATCCTCAATAGGAATGCCTTCTCCATCAAGAAGGGGAACACCATCAGGTGTGATTCGAACAGCCATTAAAATTTCTGTTTTTTGGACATCAGTCAGGACATAATCCCACCAACCTTTGAGTTGGCCAGTGAAGCCAGAAACAAGCAAGGTAGCTACAGCACTATCAGGCGTATTCTTGATACGGTGTGCGTTGCTAACCATGGTCATTTCTTGGAGTTTGTTCATGAGATTATGTTCAGACAGACCATCTATGTTCCATTCATAGATGATTCCACTTTGGTAAGAAGCCTGAGGAGCAGTTCCTCTAGCTTCAATTTGGAGGTCAGGGAAGACCGGATGTTGGTTTGAACTTTGACCAATTTGGTTAATTTTAGGGAAGTCCTCATCTTCAGAACTTGAGGAAGTATCTGAAGAACAACCTATGATGTTGCGGACACCTCTATTGTTTGATTCAGCCGATGGCTCATCTAAGGGTTGGTCTTGGACAGGTGTTTGAGGATCACTTACATGTGCTTCAGCAGCATTAAGGATAGTCAAACGTTGGTTAATTTGATCTAAAACAAAAGATTTGTTAAGGGCGAGTTGTTGTTTCAGAGGAATATTATATGGTTTGAACAAAGAAACAGAAGTTGGAACCGGAGCCGGTGTTAAGGATGAAGAGGCTACAGGTTTAGGTTGGACAAGGTTTTCAACTCTTGAAAGCTGATTACCTACCTATGGTTTGAAGACTTAAATTTGTGAAATTTAATTGTTCAATTTGTCTTCGGTTTGTATCTTCTTTTTCAGCAATTTTGAAGGGAGAAGCTATTATCTCATTATTTTTGTAGTTATGTTTGATGCTTTCCACCGGAGGATGGATAGCATTAGTGGTTTGTCCTTCATAAAGAGTCCAAGCTTTATGAGAGGAAGTTTGGGTACATACTTGATTATGCCAAGGATAGAAAATATTATTATTTTGGGCATAAATATCAAAATATGTAAAAAAGAAGACATTTGTTTTTAGATTTGTCATAAAATTATACCAATTTGTTCTAATTTGAGCTTGTTGTTCAAGGTTGTAGGTTTTTAAAAACCATTCACGTTTTTCTTTGTTCCTTTGAGACTCAAAATTAGTTCTAAGTAAAGGTTTGTCAATTTGATAATTGGTTTCTACTTGAATCATGTAGACTCCACCAGTTTTAGGGTCTTTAGGAGGAGGAGGAGGTTCCACCTCAGATTGAGTAGGAGACCTTTGATCATGGGTTTCGGAAGGGGTTGTTTCAGGAACAGAAGAAGTGGCTTCGTATGTTCCATGGACAATATGTTGATTATTTTGAACTCCAACTAGGTTAGTGAAAGGTGGAGTTGTCCTAGTTTGAGAAACCCATTGGTTTAAGTCAGAAGAAGTCGATGCCTCAGAGCATGATCTTCTGGAACTTTGGTAAACCGGAGGGGTAGTTTGTCTGTTGAACCTAATGGCAACTAATCCGTCTGAATCCTGGGAAATAGAACGGATACTTGTGTTTGAGACTTGAGGGGGAATAGCAGTCGTTTGCAGCTGCCATTCTTCAGGGAAAGAAATATCTTCCCAACGGCAAAGTTTGGGGTAGACAATTTGACCCTGAATACAATCAGTCTCAAGGTAAAGGGTTTGGCCTTTTGAAGATGTTCTTTTGGCACGAGGTTGGACAGACTTCATAGCCTTGTATTTGATGCGATGGATAATAGAGATTGGGATGGTTCCATGCATTAATTTGTNTATTTCCAACATGACTTGGGCACAAACGTGGTCTTACACTCTTCTGCCACTCCTCCCAAGAATCCAAAGGCATATACCGCGTCGAAAAACTTAAAAGAATATAATTACACAAAAGAAAAGATTACACAAAAGAAATAAACCGAATCCACCACCACCGTGGCTCTGATACCAGATTACTCTCAAGAGTTGAAAACCTTGTCCAACCAAAACCTGTAGCCTCTTCATCTATGACACCGGCTCCGGTTCCAACTTCTGTCTCCTTGTTCAAACCATATAATATACCTCAAAAACAACAACTTGCTCTTAACAAATCCTTTGTTTTAGATCAAATTAATCAACGATTAACTATCCTTAATGCTGCTGAAGAACATTTAAGTGATCCTCAAACACCAGTCCAAAACCAGCCTTCAGAAGAACCATCAGCTGCATTAACAAAGACTTGTTTCAATGGCTCCCAAAAGGGAATCATTGAACTCAAGGAACCTTTGGTCACGAAGGGCTAACAACATAGAAGTGTTGAGTCCTTCTCGGTGAAGGGGTTTGATGGCCACTTGGACTAAGCCAATATGGACATAATTATATTTGCGGTCTTTGTATAAATCTTGGAGGGTAAGTGGATCAAAAAGTTGGATTTCTTGAGTTTGTGGGGTAAAATTTATAGTTTGTTCTACGGTCTTGACTGTTTCGAGTCCGAACCAATCTCGATCATAGAGATCATTTCTTGAAATTTTTGGCATATCCCAACTTCGAAGTCGTCGGTTAATTCTTGAAGTTTGTTCATCATAATCAAGCACATTAGAACTTGTGCTTGCCTCACCTGCCGATCTCATCGACATGGAGCGGGGTAATCGACTCATAATTTGAGAATTCTTAAACTTGGGGTAATCACCTAGATCTAAGTTTTAAGATGGTATTTCCAACATGTAATCTGGTATCAGAGCCACGGTGGTGGTGGATTCGGTTTATTTCTTTGCAGATTTCTTTTCTTTTGTGTAATTATTTTCTTTTAAGTTTTTCGACGCGGTATATGCCTTTGGATTCTTGGGAGGAGTGGCAGAAGAGTGTAAGACCACGTTTGTGCCCAAGTCATGTTGGAAATACCATCTTAAAACTTAAATTTAGGTGATTACCCCAAGTTTAAGATTTCTCAAAATATGAGTCGATTACCCCGCTCCATGTCGATGAGATCGGCAGGTGAGGCAAGCACAAGTTCTAATGTGCTTGATTATGATGAACAAACTTCAAGAATTAACCGACGACTTCGAAGTTGGGATATGCCAAAAATTTCAAGAAATGATCTCTATGATCGAGACTGGTTCGGACTCGAAACAGTCAAGACCGTAGAACAAACTATAAATTTTACCCCTCAAACTCAAGAAATCCAACTTTTTGATCCACTTACCCTACAAGATTTATACAAAGACCGCAAATATAATTATGTCCATATTGGCTTAGTCCAAGTGGCCATCAAACCCCTTCACCGTGAAGGACTCAACACTTCTATGTTGTTAGCCCTTCGTGACCAAAGGTTCCTTGAGTTCAATGATTCCCTTTTGGGAGCCATTGAAACAAGTCTTTGTTATGGACCTGTCCATTTCAATGTCTATCCTGACATGTCCATAGCCCTCGAAGACCCAAATATTTTACACTCCCTCAAACTTAACCTTAAAACTCATGGTTACAAATTAATGCATGGAACCATCCCAATTTCCATTATCCATCGCATCAAATACAAAGCTATGAAGTCTGTCCAACCTCGTGCCAAAAGAACTTCTTCAAAAGGCCAAACCCTTTACCTTGAAACTGATTGTATTCAGGGTCAAATTGTCTACCCCAAACTTTGCCGTTGGGAAGATATTTCTTTCCCTGAAGAATGGCAGCTGCAAACGACTGCTATTCCTCCTCAAGTTTCAAACACAAGTATCCGTTCTATTTCTCAAGATTCAGACGGATTAGTTGCCATTAGATTTAACAGACAAGCTACCCCTCCGGTTTACCAAAGCTCCAGAAGATCATGCTCTGAGGCATCGACTTCTTCTGACTTAAACCAATGGGTTTCCCAAACTAGAACTACTCCTCTCCCTAACCTTGTTGGAGTTCAAAATAATCAAAATATTGTCCATGGAACATACGAAGCCACTTCTACCGTTCCTGAAACAACCCCTTCAGAAGCCAATGATCAAAGGTCTCCTACTCAATCTGAGGTTGAACCACCTCCTCCTCCTAAAGACCCCAAAAATGGTGGACTTTACATGATTCAAATTGAAACAAATTATCAAATTAACAAACCCTTACTTCGAACAGATTTTGAGTCTTCAAAAAATAAAGAAAAACGAGAATGGTTCTTAAAAACCTTTAATCTTGAACAACAAGCTCAAATAAGAGCAAATTGGTATAATTTTATGACAAATCTTAAAACAAATGTTTTCTTCTTTACATATTTTGATATCTATGCCCAGGATAATAATGTTTACTATCCCTGGCATAATAAGGTATGTACCCAAACCACCTCTCATAAAGCCTGGACTCTTTATGAAGGACAAACCACTAATGCTATCCATCCTCCACTAGAAAGCATCAAACATAACTATAAAAATAATGAGATAATTGCTTCTCCATTCAAAATAACTGAACAAGATGACCTAAACCGAAGACAAATTGAACAATTAAACTTTACAAATTTAAGTCTTCAAACCATAGGCAATCAACTCTCAAGAGTTGAAAACCTTGTCCAACCAAAACCTGTAGCCTCTTCATCTATGACACCGGCTCCGGTTCCAACTTCTGTCTCCTTGTTCAAACCATATAATATACCTCAAAAACAACAACTTGCTCTTAACAAATCCTTTGTTTTAGATCAAATTAATCAACGATTAACTATCCTTAATGCTGCTGAAGAACATTTAAGTGATCCTCAAACACCAGTCCAAAACCAGCCTTCAGAAGAACCATCAGCTGCATCAAATAATAGAGGTATCCGCAACATCATAGGGTGTTCTTCAGACACTTCCTCAAGTTCTGAAGAAGAAGACCTCCCCAAAATTAATCAAATTGGTCAAAATTCTAACCAACACCCAGTCTTCCCTGACTTACAAATTGAAGCTAGAGGAATGGCTCCTCAGGCTTCTTACCAAAGTGGTATCATCTATGAATGGAACATAGATGGTCTGTCCGAACATAATCTCATGAACAAACTCCAAGAAATGACCATGGTTAGCAACGCACATCGTATCAAGAATACACCTGATAGTTCTGTGGCTACCTTGCTTTTTTCTGGCTTCACAGGCCAACTCAAAGGTTGGTGGGATTATGTCCTGACTGATGTCCAAAAAACAGAAATTTTAATGGCTGTTCAAATTACACCAGATGGTGTTCCCCTTCTTGATGGTGAAGGTATTCCTATTGAGGATGCTGTTAATACCCTTATTTTCAGCATTGCAAATTATTTTTTAGGAAACCCTTCTCGCCTCAAAGATAGAACAGCTGAACAATTATCAAACCTTAGATGTAAGAAATTACATGATTTCAAATGGTACAAGGACACCTTCTTAACCAAAGTTTTAACTAGACCTGATGCAAACCTTCCCTGTTGGAAAGAAAAATTCCTTACAGGATTACCAACTTTGTTTTCTGAGAAAATCAAACAACGCCTTAGGAAGGAAAATGATGGAATCATTCCCTATGATCAAATGTCCTATGGCCAAATCATTAGTCTTATTCATGAAGAGGGTCTTGCTCTCTGTACTGATATTAGACTAAAGAAACAAATCCATAAAGAAAACAAATTTTACAAACGTGAATTAGGAGGTTTCTGCGAACAATTCGGATTTCCACCTCTCAGACCTCCATCTAAACACAAACATAAGTCTTCTCGTAAATATTATAAAAATTTTCACAAATCCAAAAAATATGTGTCTAACAGACCATTTACAACCCCTGAGTTTTATCATAAAACTCCTTCTAAACCAAAATATAACAAATATAGGAAGCCTTTCAAGGCACCTAAAAATTTTAAGAATCAAAATCCAGATAAAACCACACAAGGATGTTTCAAATGTGGTAAGCCTGGACACATTGCCAAATTTTGTAGAGTCTCAAATAAAATTAATTCTTTACAAATCTCTGAGCAAGATAAAACCCAAATCCTTGCTCTTTTCCAAGAAACTTCTTCATCTTCCTCTAAGGATGAAAACAACAAACTTAATCAAATTCAAGCCTCTGAACATAATTCTTCCAGTTCTTCCAATAATGAGAATTTTCAAGCATGTAATTGTGATTCTTGTATTATTGGTCTTGGCTGTGAAGATTGTGTTCCCAAATCTATCCGGATGCTCCGTACATCACCAAATTCAAATATTTTTGATTACATAGATAGTTTAGCAGACCCAGAACACAAGAAGGCCTGCCTTGAACATCTTAGGAACAACGTTTCTACCCAAAATTCTCCTCAACCATACAATCTTCATCAAATAATGCAAAAATTCGATAAAATATCAAAACCTATTATTCCTGATCATTCTGGCCGGATCAAATCCCTTGAAACCACTACTGCCTCTTTGCAGTATGAGATAAAACAAATTAAACAACAGATAGCTCTCTTAAACAGACATCAAAACCAACAAGCTTCAACTTCAAACAACGAACCATTAATAAATCCTTTTGCAAACCAAGAATTTATTGAACCAGATCCTACAATTCCAGGTTTTGTGTCTACCATAACTTGTCAAAATTGGTATGTTCGCATAACCTTAGTCATTAATGCCTCATTCAAATTCTCTGCTATTGCATTAGTTGATTCCGGTGCAAACGCCAACTGTATCAACGAAGGTGCTATTCCAACCCAGTTCTATGAAAGAACTACCCAACGCCTTAATACGGCTAATGGATCTGGGTTGAATGTCCAATACAAACTTTCAAACACCCATGTTTGCAACCAAGGCCTTTGCCTTCCTCAAACTTTCATCCTTGCTAAAGATCTTGACCAAACCATAATCCTTGGTCAACCATTTTTAGAAAAAATCAAACCATTCAAAATAACCCAAGATGGAATTTCCACAAAGTTTCAAGGACAAAAAATTGTCTTCCCATTCTTACAAGCCCAAAAATCCAATGACCAAAGTATTAGGAAAATTAGACAATTAAATTTTCTCAAAAATGAGCTTCTTCATGAAAGAATCTCTGATCATCTTAAAAATCCAAAAACCATCCAACAGATTAACCAAATAAAATCAAAATTTGAATCCAATCTTTGTTCTGATGTTCCTGATGCCTTTTGGCACCGAAAGCAGCATATGGTTTCCCTACCTTATGCTACTGGGTTCTCAGATCTTCAAATCCCTACTAAAGCACGCCCAGCTCAAATGAATCAAACTCTTCTTGAGACGTGCAAAGAAGAGATCAATGATCTTTTAGCCAAAAAACTTATCCGTCCCAGTACCTCACCTTGGAGTTGCACAGCCTTCTATGTCAATAAGGCTGCTGAAATAGAAAGAGGTACTCCTCGGTTAGTAGTTAATTACAAACCCTTAAATGATGCCCTCCAATGGGTCAGATATCCTATCCCAAATCAAAAGGACCTTTTACAAAGAATTTACCAAGCAAAAGTCTTTTCCAAATTCGATATGAAGTCTGGTTTCTGGCAGATCCAAATCCATGATAAGGATCGTTATAAAACCGCCTTCACAACCCCCTTTGGCCTTTATGAATGGAACGTAATGCCATTCGGCCTAAAAAATGCTCCCAGTGAATTTCAGAAAATTATGAATGACATATTCAATCCCTATGGACAATTTACTATTGTCTATATTGATGATGTCCTGGTTTTCTCAAATTCTGTTGAACAACACTTCAAACACCTAAGAACATTCTATCAAATCATTAGATCAAATGGTCTTGTTTTATCAAAGAGGAAAATGGAATTCTTTCTTACCAAAGTCAGGTTTCTTGGGCACTTGATTGAAAAGGGTACTCTTACCCCTATTGATCGGGCCATTACCTTTGGTGAAAAATTCCCTGATCAAATCCTTGATAAAACTCAATTACAAAGATTTTTAGGAAGTCTAAATTACGTTCGTGATTTTCTTCCACAAATCAGTAAAATTGCCGAACCTCTCTACCTTCGGCTTAAAAAGAAACCTACTCCCTGGTCTCAAACCCAAACAACTGCTGTTCAAACAATCAAAAACCTTGTTAAAGAAATTCCTTGTTTATTTATTCCTAATCCTGAGGCATTCAAAATTGTTGAGACTGATGCCTCTGATATTGGATATGGAGGAATTCTCAAACAAAGACTTCCTGATAATAACAAAGAACAATTAGTCCAATTTACTTCTGGTATTTGGAATTCTGCTCAAAAGAATTACAGTACCATCAAAAAGGAAATTTTATCGATTGTTCTCTGCATTCAAAAATTTCAAAATACATTATTAAATAAACCATTTTTAGTTCGTGTTGATTGTAGCGCAGCTAAATATGTTTTACAAAATGATGTTTCAAATCTTGCATCAAAACAAATTTTTGCCCGATGGCAAGCTTTATTATCAATTTTTGAATTTCAGATAGAATATATTAAAGGAGAATCCAATTCTGTCCCTGACTTTCTTACCCGTGAATTCTTACAGGGCCAGATTCCTCAAATTAACCTTATCAGGATGGCTCCCCCTAAGGAGTCCACTTCCTCAAATTCTGTTGTCAAAACCAAATCTAGCTATGGTGCTGCTGCTGCCTCTGCTGCACCATCTCATCAAATTGTTACCCGTAGCCAGACCCAAATGGCTACCACCAAAACACCTTATTCCCATGCTGTGGTAGTAGGTTCTACCGCAGGACCCATCCAACCCACAAATAAGGCTGGTTCCAGCCTCCAAACCACACAAGCCAAACCTCTTCAAACAGCACAAGGTTCCAAACTCAAAAGCCAATATTATGAAAAGACATGCAAAGAAGACCTCTTCACTATTGAAGAGCCCCTATACAAATATCTTGGCTCGCCAATCATGATGGCACAAGCAGTTTTTTACAAAGGATGGAATCACTATTCCAACTCCCAGGCAAAAAATCAAGAATATTACGAGTACATTCTCGTAGAAACTGATTCTGTCAGATTCAAACTTAATTATGACAGAACTGACCCAACTCTGGTTACACACACAACTGTAACCATCTGCAAAATCCTGTCTCTCCAAGACTGGGGGACCCATCCCCTAAACCAAAGAAGCTTTTCAAATACCTTTTCCCCACAAAATTATACATACATGGATTACCAGGAAGCCTGGTTCAAAGCTTTCACTTTTCAAAATAGAACCAACCGCCACTCTTGGTTCTTCTGTTTTGAATACAAATTTAACAACCAAACTCCCAATTGGTTTCCCAAATGGTGGGACCAATATGGTCCTATGGAGGAAATCCTACCCCCACAAATCCAAGATTCCTTCCAAACATTTTCTCAAAACTCAACACCCCAACCTCACCAACCAGATCTTCTCAGATTCTTTCTCCACTGCCGCCTCGCATGGATACTATTCTGGGAATACCAAATTTATGACTATCAGATAAATGACTGGATTGCCCCAGTCCTCTGCCGGTCTTTCAATATCAAATGGTGGGACAACTGCGATGTCTCCAAATGTGAAAAAAATGCATTAATCAAAAGCCTCACAGGTCTCCAGCCTGTTCCAAAAATCCAAAGCTCCTCCAAATCAAGCACCAAAAGTGAGAAGGAAGCCCTTCGTGCTCGTTTAGCAGAGCTCGGTTCCGACTCAGACAATGAAGACAATGAAAGCTCCAGTGATGGTGCCTACAGTCTCAAATCTATGCAAAGATCTGTTCCTGCCCATGAACTCTGTTATGGGCAAGATCCATATGAGGTTGACCCTGACTTCGTCCCTGACAGTCTTACGGCGTCCTCCTCCAGCAAATTCAAAGAAGTTACCTCCCGTCGGTCTCGACGGGCAGTTAATGCAAAGTCCTCCTCGACCAAATAAGTTTGGTCCAAAACGTCTGCTAAGACGGTTATAAATTAGCCGACGTGGTGCAGTCGTTAAATTTCACCTAGTCAATTAACCCTGGACGACCTTTAAGGAAAGGGGGTACTGCTACTGTCCCAGGTCATAGGACAGTCCGGCCAATATCCGGCTCAAATAAATAGGATACAAAATTCTTGATCAAACCAATACGGAGAACAGTGTCCCTGACACGTGGAATGCCGTGGTAAGATCATTGAAGATTCCAAATCAACTATCAACAGAAAATCCATCAAAGATGCCAAATCATTTGTCGATAGCAACTCCAACTTTCGGCGCCCACAGTCCCACAAATTGTCGGCAGCAACTGTTCACTCCAAATGCAAATTTATGTACACAGTGCCAAATAGTGACAAATGAAATAACAAATAGTACCTAATTTGGTACGGTTCCAAATAAAACCCAAATGCAACCCAAATCCACATGTAATCCAAATGAGCCTCCTTACATTATAAAAGGAGCACTACCCCTTCTCCCAAAGCACTTGAACATTGGAGAACTTGAAATCCTAGAACTTAGAGAGAGAAGCTCCGAAGCAAGCTGAGCCTCCACAAGTTCTTCCAAGATCTCTCCGAGCATCCCGCCGGACTTCAGCAAACTCCGATCATCCCAAGTCTGATCGTCCATCAAAGGTTAGCTACCTGCAGCTCAAAGCCAACCCAACCTTCTTCTTCTCAAATCCTCTAACCCAAACCGTCCTAAGCCTATCTAGAGACTCGAGAACTCTAGATCAAAAATCTTCAAATATTGTAATCTTTAATTTCAAAAGTTATATTTCAAAGTATTATCTTTGATTGCATTATTAGTTTTTTTTAGCATCTGCATCTACATAGCAGCTTCTTCTTCTATCCTTGGATCAAAGCCTACAGTCGAGCCTCTTGATTCCAAGATATAGATTTAGTTAAGCAGCTTTTTAATTTTCTGCAATTCCATATCTTTTATTCCAGTCTATGGTTCTATTCTTTGCTTGTTTAATTTATTTAAGCACAAATTTAGCTCTGAGTAAGGTATTGCACCCATCTCAGTGTTAGTCTCCTTGCTGGATCGGAGTAAGGTATTGCACCTATCTCGTCCTGATTGCTATACAGAACCAGGAGATCACTATTTCCCTGGATTTTAGCATATCTCGATCCTGTAATCTAATTATTATTATTATTATTATTATTTTAATTTTCAATTTTAAATATCTATTATTTGATGAATTAGCAATCATAAACATCGTACGAAAAAAATAAAATAACAATAACTCCATAATTATAATTGAAACTTCATTATAGTCAAATTGTTTATTATTATCATTGGAATTTCAAAAAGAACAATTAGGAAAATTTCAAATGAGATTTCCATTCTAATAACCATATTTAAAATATTTTGGATTTAGTTCACAATCATATTAGATAGTGATTACAATTTTTTTTTAATGAAAAAAACCAAATTATATGAAAAGATTTCATTGATCGCAGTTTCCATTGATTTTGACCTGGTTTTAATTTCGATTGTTATTTCTTAAACCCTGCTTTTATGTTTAACTAAAAAAAATGACATACAATCTAGGCAAGAATGTGTGCCGTGGAATATATGACTCATGCTTCATTAGGTTATTTAAATTTTGTAGATGGTGTCACTATCAAGATCAATGTGATCAATTAGGTGTCTCCTAGAAGTTGGTTAGTTACCTCTCATTTTGTTTTAGGATTTTTCTTTTTTATGAATTATTTGTAGTGCACAGGAACGGCCGGTGTGACTGAAGCAGAATTTGGAAAATGAATTGATAGAGAACAGGTTCAAAATCACTATCAATTTATTTTCCAAATCATGTTGCAATCACACGGGCCGTTCCTAAGCACTACAAATAATTCATAGAAAAGAAAAATCTTAAAACAAAATGAAAGGTAACTAACCAACTTCTAGGAGACACCTAATTGATCACATTGATCTTGATAGTTACAGCATCTACAAAATTTAAATAACCTAATGAAGCATAAGTCATATATTCCACGGCACACATTCTTGCCTAGATTGTATGTATTTTTTTTGTTTTGTTAAACATAAAAGTAGGGTTTAAGAAAATATAATCGAAATTAAAATCAGGTCTAAATCAATGGAAACCTACATGGTAATCAATGAAATTTTTTGATATAATTTTTTTTTTTTTTTTATTAAAAAAAAAAGAACATTTTGTAATCACTATCTAATATGATTGTGAACTAAATCCGAAATATTTTAAATATGGTTATTAGGATGGAAATCTCATTTGAAATTTTCCTAATTGTTCTTTTCGAAATTCCAATGATAATAATAAACAATTCATAATTATAACGAGGTTTTCAATTATAATTATGGAGTTATTGTTATTTTATTTTGTTTGTACTATGTTTATATGATTTCCAATTCATCGAATAATAGATATTTAAAATTGAAAATTAACAAAAAAAATATAAAAGACAATTATAAACTCTCATCACAATTATCTAACTCAATTAATTGAGAGAACATAATAGATTAGGTCAATTGTATTTCAATTTTCAATATCCAAAATCATCTTTATATATAACCATGATACATAATGAGATCAGTTCATACCTAAGAAGTTTTTCTTATCTAGACTCTAGAGACGAATGAAACGATCCGTCTCGTTTCGGAAACGTTTCGGCTTTAACTTACAAGAGCCGATGTCGAATACATCTGCGGTATCGCCGGTGTGCCTTTTTTAGAACCTATTCTTATAAGCTGAACCGAGGGACAAGACTTCTCACCTCTGTCTCCAAGAGAGCGAAAATGCAGCAAAATCATCAAGCGTCGATTCTACAGTCACCGGCGAGGCTTGGCCTCACAAACCCTAATTCACCGTCTCTCTCAAATCCGGCCACCCCTAAACTCTCCTCACAAACCCCTCAGCACCAGAGCTTCGTTCCCCTTCATCAACAACAACAACAACAGCAGCAACAGCAGCAGCAGACTCCATCAACAACCCCCACATTAACTACCACCACCACTTCTTCAGCTCTTCTCCCCCTCCTCCCTCCTCTCTCCCGAGCTCAATCCATCCTCCTCCAGATGGCCTCACTCGCTACCAAACTCTTCGAAGTCTCGCCCAACCGATCGATGTGGCTCTCCTCCTACCGTGGCTCTCTCCCTACCTTCCTCCCTTCCCAGAATCTGCCCCAGCACAATGACTCATCATCCTCTCCATCCACCACCAAAGAAATACTCGCCCTCTTCAACACTCTCCAGACTCAACTCTTTGAGGCCGTTGCCCAACTCCAAGAAATTCTCGATCTCCAAGATGCCAAGCAGAAGATCGCCTCTGATATCCGTTCTAAGGACTCTGCTATGCGGGCCTTCGCTAACAAGATGAAGGAAGCCGAGCATGTTCTCGACCTCCTGGTCGACGATTACTCCGATTATCGCCGTCCCAAACGCTCCAGTTCTACTAGTAATACCTCCGAAGGAACTGCTAGTGATACCACCATTACATCGTCCTTACGTTTATCGGATATTATGTCCTACGCACATCGGATCAGTTACACAACCTTTGCCCCTCCGGAATTTGGGGCCGGGGTGGCTCCGCTTCGTGGAGCCCTGCCACCTGCGCCTCAAGAAGAGCAGATGCGTGCTTCGCAGCTGTACAATTTTGCTGATCTTGACGTTGGCTTACCCAAGACAGTTGAAAGCGAGAAAAAGGCTATTGAGACTTTGATTGAGGCTGCTCCCCCACAGCCCGCACAAACCGCAGACGCCAATCAGCTTCTCGACTTGGCGGCGATTAAGGGTCTCTTCCCACCTCAGCTCACTATACCTTCAGGTTGGCGGCCTGGGATGCCGGTGGAATTGCCTACCGATATGCCGCTTGTGCCGCCGCCTGGTTGGAAGCCAGGGGACCCGGTGCCACTTCCCTCTTTGGATTCCATTGTTCTTCCTAGTAACCGTGAGGAGCAGCAGCAGCCACGACCTGTTGTTCCACAGATGCCACTGCACAGGGCACCTGAGCCGATACAGGTTCGGCATGTTCAGCTTGACATTAATCCGGATGAGGATGATGCGAGTAGCGACTATAGTAGTGACATGGGAAGTTCTGAAGAGGATGATGAAGATTGAAATTCTGCAATTGTGATGTTTCCTGGGAGTTGAAATGTTTCTGAAGCATTTCAGGTAACTTATTTTTTTTTTTTTAAGGGCAGGTGGATATTTTCCAGTTATAGAATAATGTGTACATTTGTAGTGCAAATTCCTTAAGTTTTGGACATAAATTTAGTTTTATGCACATGAAGTTGAGGATCAAATTCTAAATATTTGGAATATGCGGCCTGATAGCAATCATGCTAGAAGATACCAGTGTAGGTTTAATCATAATTGATGTTTAAGGTAGTTAATCTGGATAACATTTTCCTGTAGAACTTTAAATTAAGGGTAGATGTATTGGATTCTGGAAATTTAATTTTTGGGGTCCATTTCATATTTGAACATACATTTAAAGATGGTCATGTTTGTGTCTTGGTGGTAGATCTCTTAGAAAGGCGTGGCCGACTGTCTGTCTAAATATGCATGTCTAATCTATATAAGCATACTCTTGATTTCATTTTCTAAGAAGAGAAACCAAGAAGAGTAACAAGTTAATGGGAAACCTATCAAAGAAAAGAAAAATGTTCTTGGGAAGAAAGCCTATACTTCCCTTTTCTAGATTAAGAGAGGTCTGATTAATGTTTTTGGAAATGTTGAACTAAATGGGTTGGCCGATTATAGTTGTTAGGAAGGGATTTAGTTGGAGGTCTACCATGGGTGGTGCTGCCACGTCTTGACACAGATCCGGACAACCATCCATGCTATTATTTAAAAAAATATATAGAATGAAATAGATCTACACTGGGGGTTGGGGGAGTGATGCAGTAACATGGATGGACCATTATAAGCTGCTCTGAAAGCCCAAATTACATATCTGGTTTAAACATGGGTTTTGATTTTAGTAGAGATATCTGGGTTATTTTATTTCTATTAAGGTAGTTGGGTTCTATTAGAGTTTGTTATGTAGTATTATTCAGTTTCTTTTTTTCTCCAAGGTAGTTTCCTACTTTGCAACAGTTTCTATTTCCAGGATAGCTAGGGAATTAAGAGTTTTTCTTCCTCTATTCTGTATGTGGATGTAGTCCCATAGTTAGAGAGTTGAATTGGAAGAGTTTTTCTTAGAGTTTTGTGCATATGTGGTACTGTTGGCTGAGATGTCCTTTTCTCTCTCTACTGTGATCGATTTTCTTCCAGGTCTGTTCCCTCTCCTCTAATCTTCTGTTATATTCTTTTCTATCTGTTCCTGATCTTCCTTCCTGAATTCCTTTTCTTAATTGTAGAAGTATTTTACTGTTACTGGTTCTTATTGTTTGGCGATACGCCGATACCCTTGGGTCTGAGTAGAAGACCTGCGGATCAACCATTCCTTCCCTATAGGCTTGAGATTTTGAGTGTGAAACCCTCCACCTTATATGACCCTAGCCATAGTTTCTCATGCCCTAAATCCAGCCCTGCTGTGATAATTCACCGAACTCAAATCTG
The DNA here is from genome assembly GCF_013358625.1 of Macadamia integrifolia. NCBI lineage: Eukaryota > Viridiplantae > Streptophyta > Magnoliopsida > Proteales > Proteaceae > Macadamia > Macadamia integrifolia. The sequence goes on from NC_056570.1 coordinate 19,263,007, forward strand.
AATCTGTAACTATCGCCTAACCTGATTTCAGGAATTTATTATTAAAATATTACCTGTTCTTTTGGGCTACTATTGTCTGGAATTGATAGATCAGGGAGTTGTGTACTTACCATTAAATTTCCGAGGGAATCCAATGTAGAACTAGGGTTGAGTAATCTATCTAGTGATGCAATTGCACGATGGACTTAGAGGGAAAAAAAAAAAAATCTTTTGCTTTGATTCTCTTTGGATTTAGAAACAATTTCTTTTGTATTAGTTAGTTTCTAATTTTAGATTAATTTCCATTTTCAAGTAGTTTCCATTAATTATTTGATTTTTCCTTTATATTAGTCATGTAATAGAGAAGAACTCAGTTTTAGATTTGAAGTTTTGACGAATTGAAATTTGGGTATGGAAACCATGGCTGCCGTGGGCTGTTTTTTCCCCTCCCTGACTCTCTGAAATCTCATTTTTTTTCCTTTTTTTATTTTTTATTTTATTTTTTTTAATCTTCTTCCTCCCAACCTTTTTATTATTTCCTGCTGTTGAATTTTCTGATACTCTGTTTTCTGGGTGACGTTAGTTACACCTCACAGTTGGTCGATCTCCTTCATACCCAAGGCTGTTGGCTTGAAACTTGGAGTAGTTGTAGGAAGCCATAAAGCGATTCAAACATCTGAATCTAAGGTAGAGAGTCCTGTTGATTTGGGAACCATTCCTCCTCAACCAGATCTGGAACAGTAGGCACCGCCAGATCTAACTTAAAGGTCCAATTTGCTCCTCATCGATTGCTGGTTTGAGATACCTTTCTGTCGGAATCAAGAGGCCACAGGGTTGGTAGCCTTCGTTTGGAAGATCAGCCCAAACCGAGACTTGTTGAAGGAGCTCCATCAATCTGAAACTTCTCCTTACCGCTGTTTTTTTTGCTCCCTAACGTGACCTAAGGTAGAAGATGACTTCTCTTTTATTCTTAAGTAACCTAGTTTGTTCTATTTACAATTAACCCCCTCTTTTCTTAAACTTTAGTTCTATTATTTCCTCATTCCTTTACTAATTCCAGAATACCCCTCCCCTTTTAATTTCTATCTCAATTTGACCCTATCATTTATTTTCCTCTCTTTTAAGTGTTAGAGTGTTCCTAAATTTACAAGATTGCCCCCCAACCATTAAATTTGAGATTTTTAGTCATTCTTGTGGGGCCTAAGCGATCCGATTCCGACTTTTGGAACCCGGATCCACATCAGGAACCCATCGCCGAGGCGACGGTGCTCCAATTCCTCGGGAGTCCTCTCCTTGGGGCTAGTTGGCAATCGAAGCATCTCGTCTGTAGTTAAACCCTTGGACTCCATGGAGTAATCGCGCTTGCCTCCACCTAGGTCAACGTGAACACCGGTGTTGAACTCAGATAGCGTCATCTTCTTCTTCTTAGGCTTGGCAACCACAACTTCTTTTAGACTTGGAAAACTCAAAGATTCATCACCATCGGTGAGTTGAGAATTGGCGGCGACGGCGGCAGTGTTCTCTCGCTCTTCGGCTTCAGCACACTCGGCCTCAGCGGCCCACGCACCGATTCCTCCCCTGGCTTTCAACTTTTTTCCTTACCCTATCTTCCTTTCTTTTTCTCGTCAATGCACAGATCTGAAATCTTCGAAGCACAAAAACAAACCCTTAGATCAAACCCTTCTGTCCTTTGGATTTGGGGCTTCGCTTTTAGGAAATTTTATTTGAGCGAAGGCTCCTTTAGGGGAGCTGGAGCTCCGCTAACATGCACTGAACAAGGGTTGCAGGTTCTCTGCAAGAAGGCGAATCTCTGCAAGAAGGCGACTTCTCTCTGTTCTTGCATGAAGGCTTCTGAAGAGAAATGGGTGCAGGGGCTATTTTGTCGGGGATTTTATGATTTTTGGGCACCAAAGCTGTTCCTAGAGACGGCGAAACAAGTCATACTTGTTTCGTCATGTCCGTTCCTAGGAACAAAAATCACCATAAATTTTGATTTCTATTTATAAAAACAGGACAAACGGAACGAGTTTGTCAAACGCTTTTTGTTCCGTTTCTGTCGTTTCTTGACACAAAAATAGTAGAAACGCGTTTCTTGAAACGTTATCATACGGGCCCTTAGTTGAGTAATCAAACCAGTTTTGCACTGCACCCAAAAACAAATGCTCATGAATTTGGGAAATAGAAATTGATTTGACCTTTCTATTTATTTATTACATAATGCATGAGCTAAAAGTCGTGCTTAAGGAGATAATGGCAATGGAGAAAAGCAAACTTACACTTTCAGTAGCACTGACTCACGTTTCTTTTCCATGTGCTTGTTCTTGACTTGGTCCACTACTCGCAATTGGTACTCCACATGCACTCTTCGGCCAAAGAAAAGGTTTGTTGTATCATTCAACTTCAGGAACAAAGAAAGGCTTTGGCCTTTTTCTTCGACATTACCTTTGGGCCCGAGAACTAGTCTCCTGAAACCAAGAACTGAACAGTTTAGAGTCTTTAGACTTCAACTGCTAGTTTGGGTTAAGAGTCTACAAATGGTGGAAGCATGAATTAATTCGTACCATTTATGACCACCCACAGTGAACACTTCAGAGTAATGGGATTCCTCAAACAATTTAGAGAACTTGTCTATCTTCCAGGTATAGTCACAACAGACAGGTCCGGGTGTCATCAGCAAATGTTCCCCATAGAATACAAGTATATTTTTTAAGGTGGTAAGGCGACGGAGGCGTTTGAGGGTCTTTCGGAGCGCCTTAGCGATAAGGCGGGCATAAAGCGTCGCCTTATTGACTAAAGCATTCCTGTGTAATTTTTTTTGTAAAACCAATCTATTTGGCTCAAATCCTAGTTGAATCCTATTACTCATATGTTAAATAAATATTAAAGGTTTAAATTCATACCAATGTAAGATATTCATCAAGAAAACAAATCAATAAAGTGAATAAACTACGTTCATCTTCATCAATCATCAATCATCAATCATCAATATTCAATCATCAATCATCATAACATATTAACATATAATATAAATACATAATTATGAAACAAAATTATAAATATAAAGAAAAGAAATAAAAAATACAAGTATTTATTATACTTACTTCTGTGATGCTAAAATGAGTGCCTAAGCCCTAAGGTCATCCACTATATTTCTACTCCTGTCAAAGAAGAATGAAGCTCACCGCTGTCGGAGCAAAATAGTCGCCTAGATCAGTGGTTCTTCCTTGTTCCTTGATTCCTTCTCAAAGCCCTTTCTTAAAACCCTTGACAAAATCCAAACCCCGTTTGTGAATCGTGTTTTTGTTTTGTTTGTTTCGGTTATTTTTGGTGGAGTAAAGTTGATCCCGCACATCTCAAGTGTTAGCAAAACCATACACCTACCAATAAAAAATCTATATTTGGAATCTTCATCAAGTAATTTTAAAATGTGTTTAAAAAAAAAAAACCCATAAGGCGCCACTTCACATAAGGCAGAGCACCGCCTTACCATCTCTAGACCGCATCAGCGCCTAGTAAGGCAACGCCTTAGCAGCGCCTTAAAAACTATGCCAGGTTGTACCACATCATGATTATTGTTTAAATATTACTGTACTTGTAACCGAACACACATATTTTGGAAGCATTATACAGCTCCAAAGAAAGAAACCCACTTGTAAAACACTTCTGATGTATATCAATTGGAGGATCTGCTGGTGGTGGGTTGATGTAAGAGCACATCCTTGACTAGGCCGAACCTGTTTGAGAACCCCGACGAGAACCAAGCCCGAATTGGGATTTGGTCTTGTAGGATATTAGATATTTATTTTCTTTATTAGGAATTTATGATGACATGTAATCTTCTTAATTTAGGAAGTTTAGCTGCAAAGGATATTTGGTTCTTCGGTTTAAGTTGTTCTTAGTTTCCTAGCTAAGAGTTTCAAATTTTTAGGAGTCTTTTTTATGTATGTGATGCAATGGAGCATAATCAACAGTTGAATAGTTGATTGAGAAAGGAAATTTAAATTTCTGTTGAGCATGGCCTGCGTGGCTTTCATGGCCTGTGGTTGTGTGCCTTCTTCCTCTTCCTTCTTCCCGTCCCCTTTCCTCCATGCAAATCTGAATCTTCCCCTTCTGGTGTGATCCAATGGAAGAAAAGGAACAGGCGGAGAAGAGAGAAAGAAATCCCAAATTGTAAGGGGGAAAAGAGAGAAGAAACAACAATGATGCAGCACAAACCAGACCAAATAGGCCCTTAATTAAGTCAGATGGGTTTGCTTATGGGAAGCCCAAACAAAGGCATATTCTGTCCATAGATTTGGCCCCTATGCAGGCCCATTTTTGGGCCCAACTTCTGTTCAACATAGCCATCAATCAGCAGATTTTTAAAGGAGATACTTTCCAGATTTTGAGGAATTATGTGGAACCCAGTTTGGCTACTGCATGAAGGGTTTTGTTGGAGAGTCGTTCCTTTGCGATAGAAGATTTGGTGCGGGCCACCCAGGCCATTTCATGGGAGTTATTTCAGGAAGACAGGTGCTGCCCTGTGTGGACTACTCTTAGAAGATCTTTCTTATTTTTGTTTCTGTTTTTATCTTGTTTCTATTTCTAAGTAGTTTCCAGTTTGGTTGTAACTAGAGATTAGGGGCCCGTTTGATAACGTTTCAAGAAACGCGTTTCTAACGGAACAAAAAGTGTTTGACAAAACTGTTTCATTTCACTTGCTTTCAGAAACAGAAATTGAAATTTCTACCTATTTATGGTTCTAGAAACGCCCCAGACGAAACAAGTTCAACTTGTTTCTGCGTTTCTGGAAACGACTACCATCAACAAAAATCCAGTGCTCGCGTTCAAGAGAACTCATCCCAGAATGACCTCAGTAAAGAGTCCCTGTACTCTACGTTCGATGGGTGTCTGCAACTCCTTCGCGAGCATTTCCTCAAGGCGGCATCATCGGAGCTTCATGACGCCGGTCAGATTGCATGTCAGGCAGGAAAACTTCACTGGATTCTGGACATCCTGATCGATTGCCGAATCGCGGAGGATTTCTTCAAGACTTGGGCATCTCAGGGGGATCTGTCAGAAGCCCAACCTAGTGTTCCTGCTAAAATCCTCCTCGCCACCACCACCACCTGCGACGCTTCCGTCACCTTCGCTGCCGCCCTCGCTAGATTTTTGGGAGAAGCCGATGATCGACTCCCTGCGATGATCGACTCCTTGCGACGAGAGACTCCTGGGACGACTTCCATCGCTCCTGAAGGTGGAAGCCGATGAGACTCCCTACGACGGTAGGGGCCGACGTGGAGGTAGTTGAACCGAGTGGTGATGGGCGATTTCTGGGAGAAGCGGTAGTTCTTCGACTAAGTCTCTGATAGGACTGCGAATCGACCGGTTGTCATCACCGTTTCCTTTGCGAGCGTCTTCCATCTGAAGATTCCAGCTTCAATGGCGGTCCATCGATTAAGCACATAGGTTATATTGTCTAAAAAAAATAAATCTACAAGAAACATTTCCAGAAACAAGGTTTATCAAACACCTAAAAATCCGTTTCTGTTCCCAAAAACATGAATTTATGTTTCTAACGTTTTTGGACACAGAAACGGCAGAAACGTTATAAAACGTGCCCTAGGTAGTTTCTAATTTCAGTTTCTTTTTTATTGTAATAGCAAGCTACGAATTTCTGAAGAAGTCAGCCTCGTAATTGGTTTGCTTCATTATAAATCAACGTTAAAGGGGAACATAACCCCATGATTTGAATAAAGGAAAAAATAAAGAAAGAAGCCTTGTGCAGGTGCTAAGTTGAGTCAGTTGCTATGTGAGAGAGTTATGGTGAGAGACACCTCCCTTCCCTACCCTTCTTCGCCTATTCTTCTACCTATTTCCAGCAATTCCAATATCATTCTTTAAGTTGTTGAGACCTTTCTTTTGAAGTTTTGTCGCTGTTCTGAAGGACTGTCGAAGAAAGACTGTTACTGGTCACCAGAGTAAGATCGATTGAGGGACTCAATCCTGTTAACAATATCCTCTGGATGCAGATAAGGGGAGCTTTTCTTGCTGCTTATCTCCATCCAAAAATCCAGATTGGCAATAATATATTTACTCCCAATAGGTTGTTAAGAGTTGGCAGCTGTTGGGCAGTCTTCTTATCAATATAATGGTCCCTGTAGATTCTACTTGCTGACTAATCTCCCATTTTCCTGGACAGAACCAACAACTCTATTAAATGTTCATACAAGTACATCTAATCGTCTGACATTATTCATCACTTTAAGTCAGAATTTAGCCTCCTATGGATACCCTGTTTTGGGTGTTTATTTACCAGATTTGAGCCGTGTCAGTTCAACACATCTAACCCTTGGACCACTATTGATCTTTTATACCAGATTGTTCCCTCCATTTGTCACCTTCGACCATAACTCAGGAGGATCTAGTCTGCTGATCTGGAAATCTGTGAAATCTACGAAATAATAGGTTCCATCACTAGATGTCCAAGAAATTTTGGGCTTTGGTTCCTTCATGGGAGTATAACATCTGACCGGAATCTTGTTTACATCTGGCCAGTGAATTTTGAGTTCCATAGTCACTCAGATCTGGTAAAAAAGGATCCCTGAGATCCTATTTATTGAGTGGGTAACCTACTGAAATGATAATCCCACTCCATCACTTTGGTGTCGGAGCCTATGGCTAATAATGCCTCTCAAGCCTCTAGTGGTCTCCAAGACTCTATAAAGTATCTCATTGAATTGAGGATGGAACTACCAACCAAGTGACTAGTATGGAGCAGAGGTTTAACTCAATGGATGGGCTCACCCCACCACCTAGGGCTGAAGCTACACAAGGACATTCCACTGCCAACAATATCAACAGGAGAGGATCTCAAATAATTCCCACACCGGCACATACTTTGGAGGACTATGACGATGCACGAAACGATGATAATCAAAAGGTGTACTTGGAGCTCAAGAAATACAATGGCAAGCATGATCCAGAGTTATTTTTGCTTGGTTTTCTTGTCTAGATGTCTATTTTTTATTGGCACGAAATGAAAAAGCTAAAGAAAATGAAGCTTGCAAAGACCAAATTGGTGGGACAGGTTCAGAAGTGGTAGAACCACTATAAAAGGAGGTTACAGCAAAGGAGAAAAGCCCCTAGTACTTGGTTTGAAATGAAAGAAGAATTCGAGGGCAAGAATCTACCGGCTACCTACACAGCACGCCTACTTGACAAGCTTAATTTATAATAATCCAGAACCATGTCAGAAGCCGACAATATGCAGCAGTTCGACACACTCATCCCACGCCCCAGGTTGACCGAAGATGATGACCAGTTGCTGTCCCATTTTAAATTAGGACTGAGACCACTAGACCAGACAATCGGAAGTCGGAAGGAGATGGGCATGGTAGATATATATGACTTCAGGACTATTTCCAGAAGGCTCTACAGACCAAGGGTTCCAGCATTTTGGGTCAGGTTTTGTGGATAGCATCTTTGGGATTCCAGCACCCCAGACATACATGTCGGTGCAGGTTTTACTCCGTCAAGCACCAACCATTAGTTGTGGATCTTGATCCGGCTCATTTAGTTTTAGAGATATCTACCCAAGGATTGGGTATCTCCAGTATGTTGCTAATGATGTTTATAGGGTTGTTGTGGCAGACTTTGAGTATTACTTCCGTCATACTATGACATGGCCAGCCTTTGTGATAATCAAAGTAAAATATATTTTGACATCAACATCGACAATATGGAGGATATGATGATATGGCCTAGCACTCTTTTCAGTACTAAGAGTCTAGGTCTCTAAGATGGAGTCTAAATGGCTAGTTGTCTACTATATCTATGTTAGTTATTACTAATATGTACTTTATGCAACTATGTTGTTACTTGTTACGTTGCTTATGTTATGTCATTTCAAATTTCCAATGTATGTGACTTATCAATCATCAATAGTAATTAGATGTCTTTTCGCGACCAAATGTGATTTTTATTTTTCCTCTTTTCTAACATTATTTAGGATGCTACATACACCTTGTACCATCAACATCAAGTAATCAAAAATGAACATTAAGCCACATCAAATCATAAAAAATCAACATTAAGTCAAATTAATCATCAAAAATCAACATTTACAATGTTTTTGTTCCTTAACAAGTTTGACTAGTCAAATGATTTTATTTTTATGAGACTTTTTGAATTAGGTAAAGCAGAAAACCAGCTTTCCAGCAACCATAAGGTTACTTAAATCTGAGTTGTAATGACAAAGTTAGGTTCCTATCAAACTTATTTTAAAGTGCACCAATGTTGTTAAAATCGCCTAAATGAAAATAATTTTATAGACATCAAAACAAAAGATAATTTTATTGGACTTTTGGTTTTTAGCAATGTTTTACCATGACAAAATCTATGAAAATTTCAGAATTGAGAAAAACCCTAGCATTTGAAAGTTTAAAATCGCCCCTATAATCAAAATCCAGATTTTGTTCTTGGACTGGGGATTGACATTTTATCCTTTTGGAATTTGATTTTTCAACTATTTTTATTGGATTCAAATAAGGGGGTATTAGATTATTTAGGATATTATCTTAAGTAAAATGATATTCAACATAAATAAGTGTTGCGCTTTACAGTAAGACAACAGTCGCCCAGACCCCCACTAGGCCGCCTGGATGCCTAGTCATTCCCTAAGCAACGCCTTGACAACTATGGTGTTGATTTACCAAATTTGAGCTACATCAGTTCCCCGCACCTAACCGTTGGATCACTGTGAATCTTTTATACCAGATTCCTCCCTCTATTTGTCACCTTTGACCATAAGTTCAGGAGGATCCAGTCTGGGTCTGGAGATCTGTGAAATCTCCTAAAAAATAGGATATTTACCTGTTTCTGATTTAAATCGTAAATCCAGATCCCACCATTGGATGTCCTTGAAATTTTGGGCTTTGGTTCCTTCATCTAAGACCAGAATCTTGTTTACATTTGACCAATGGGTTTTGAGTTCCAAACAAGGATTAAAGTATCAATATCGGTCACCGTATCGGTCGGCTAAATTTAAGATACGTATCGGAGTATATCGTATCAAAGATATGCTAAAGATACGCACATAAATGGACAGGATATGCATGGACACACACTTTTGCACCAAAGAACAACAGTACAAATAAACAATGGGAGGAGGTTAGGTATGTTGCCGGCTTTTCTAGAGCTGGCAGCATAACTAATGGGAGGGCTAGGATGGGAGGGGCATAGGGGGACTTTTCCAAGGAGAGGAGGAGAGAGATAGCTCTGGGTATACCGGCAGCATACTCAGTTTTTTCCCATAAACAATTTACAACATGTATCATGCATAAAAACTAAAATGGCTAACACCATATTGACAAATAAGTGCATTAAATTGAAATTGTTATAAAAGATGCGGTTCTTCAAAACTAAGAGCGACTAGATGCACTTGCTTGTTATCGGTGAAGCCGGATCTCAGTTAAATAGAAGAAGTATTGGTGATTTTTCTCAAAAAACGTCGGTCCCACTTTTCGGGAATCGTTTATTGGGGTAATTTTGAAGAGAAAAATGCCCAAAACCTCACCTCACAAAGTTTGTTCATAATTCTGGTTTTATAAGAGGCATTCTGCCCCCTTAAATAGATGTATCGAGTTACCGAGCTTCATTGGTACTGAACCATACCGTATCGGCCAACAAGGTTTGATACATAGCGATACACTTAACTTTCGTTCATTCGGGCAATTGTACGTAATGATGAGTATACAACAACAACACAACTTAGCCTTATCCCAACTAAATGGGGTCGGCTACATGGATCCATGAGAATATATTAAAAAAAAAAAAAAGTGACTTTGGTACATCCCACTCACGAATCGACAACCCGGATCTTAGCCCTCCACGTAGCTCTGTTACATGTCATACTTGGGTGAAGACTTAACTTTTGCATGTCTCTCCTTACTAACTCATCAATGGTTGTTTTTGGCCTGCCCCTAGCCCTTTTAGCTCCATCATCTGCATTTGGTCACTCCTCCGTACTGGGGCATCCAAAGGCCTCCTTTGGACATGCCCAAACCAACGTAGCAGACATTCTTTGAGCTTATCCTGAATTGGGGCAATTCCTATACCGTACTGCAAATTAAAAGAAGAAAAGGGAAAGGAGAAAGAAGAGAGATGGTT
>NC_056570.1:19273164-19273297 GCF_013358625.1 Macadamia integrifolia
GATAGTGACGTGGCATATCCCTACTAAGGGCATAAAAAGGAAAAAAAGGCCATAAAAGGAAAAACAATATAAAGTTGTTCATGTGAACAATACCCGTGAACAGTGAACAGTACCCGTGAACAGTGAACAGTGT
>NC_056570.1:19273317-19327373 GCF_013358625.1 Macadamia integrifolia
AGACTTAGTAAAAACATCTGCAAGTTGTTCTCCTGCGCGAATATGATTTGTAGAGATAACTCCTTGTTGTAGCTTTTCTCGAACAAAATGGCAATCGACCTCAATAAGTTTCATTCTCTCGTTGAACACTGGATTTGATACAATATGAATAGCCGCTTGGTTATCACACCACAGCTGCATAGGAAATGCATTCTTAGACCCAAGCTCAGCCCACAACTGCTTCACCCACATCAAATCACAGGTGACATATGCCACAACTCGATACTCAGACTCTTGACCAGACCTAGCCACAACAGTCTGCTTTCTACTCTTCCAAGACACAAGGTTTCCTCCAACAAAAGTACAATACTCAATAGAATCGCATATCAACTAGAGATCCAGCCCAGTCAGCATCACAAAAACCTTCAATACGTCCATGTCCATGATCAAAGTATAACATACCATGACCTGGAGCTTTCTTGAAATACCTCAGAATACGAACTATAGCATCTCAAAGGGACGTACGAGGAGAGGATAGAAATTGAATCACAACACTAACAGGAAAGTCGATCAGATCAAGTCACAGTCAGATAATTCAACTTTCCAACCAACCTTCAATACTTCTCACGATCAGCTAAAAGGTCACCACTGTCAGCTATAAGTCTTACATTGGGATCCATTGGAGTATCCAATCCCTACTCACCTTGTCCCTAACTCCCTTAGGAACAGACATATCATTGCCTCCTGGAACTTGCGGTTTGATACCATCCCCCACCCTTAATGTCCCCCCATCCATCATTCCCCCCCACCCCTTTTTGGTTGTATCCCTTTGGTCCTGATGTATCGGTTTAGGTTGCTGTTTTGATATTTCTCCCCCCTAGGTTGGCTTTCCCTTATCGGCTTAAGCCTTCCCTCCCTCTTTCTCCCTTTTGTATATTCTTCTCTCTTTGGTAATGAATTTATTTATGCATCCCAAAAAAAAAAAAAAGGTCTTTAAAAGTAAGCTCATAGCCACTAGGGTAATTATTAAATTAAAATTTTAAAGAAGTGGGCTGTTCTAGAAATTAAAGAGTGGGTATAAACTGAACTAAAGTTCAGCCACAAGGGGGGATTTATGTAATTAGAGGTAAATGTCCTTGTAAATTTGAAGAACTTGTCTTCTTCTTCTTCACGATAAACAGAAACCAGGGCGAAAAAGCAATATCCAGCAGCCCCCCAACGAGAGATCCAAATCTCACGAAAACCTGGGAATAGGATCGCCGTTCCCATCCATGGTGATTCCAAACAACCAATCTTCGAACGGAGGGGACGAAACTTGTTCAACACTGCTGCAATCAAACCTGGCACAAGTTGCACGACCAGATTTGGTTTCGAGTCGATTTCTCACGACAAGAGATGGGATTGGAGATGATCTCTAGGGGTTGGGATCGCCCTTGGTAGGGTTGGCTTTGACCACTATCTCAGCCCAAAACAAATTACACAAAAGTAGATCGAAGCACTAGAGTAGAGCTACAACGATTTCCAGAAATAGGGGTGGGGAAGAAGAAGAAGAATAAGAAGAAAAAGAACAAAAGAGAGAAATGTGATTAGAGATGGAAAGGGAGAGAAGCATGCAAAAAAACCATGGTTTCACCCAAAACCTTCATTCCATTCCATTCAATTATCAGAACTTCAAATCTGAAATCTCCATCAAGTTACATCAATATAAAGAAAACTAACTAGCATAAAAGTAGAAACCCAATAAAAATGGAAAGTAAATATTGACCTATTTCTAAATCTAAAAGAAAGAAATCAAATCAAAAGGTAGTCCTAAACCCAACACCCAACTACATCAGTACTGTACTTTTGTTGGTGGAAACCTAGTGTCGTGGATATAGTTGTCAAGGCGTCGCCTAGGCGATGCCTTGGCGTCCAGGCGTTTTTTTAGGGACAGGGCGAGGGACGCCATTGTTTATGTATAAAAGGCGGTCGCCTTTGGTATCAAGGCGTCTAAAAGGCGTCACCTTTGGCGCCTTGGACGACGTGGTAGGCAAGGCGGCCGCCTTGTGTGTGTGTGTGTTTTTTTTTACTTTCACTTAATTATTTGTTTTTTATATTCTAATTGTAAACTTTTCATTTGATGAAGTACAGGTTTTTAAATGGTGTGAGATGCATGGAATCATTTTACTCCTCAAGTGAACAAAAAGAAAAAAAGGTTTGGTGGTGGGGGGAAATATAACATGAAAGGTTTATAATTTAAAACCCTTCATGTTTCTCTCTACCGGTGAAGTCTCTCTGCCATTACAATCTGTCATTACAATCGTAGAACTTTGGATTCATTGATTCAACCGACCGATTGGCTGAAATCGATTGTTCCTTCCTCAGTTTCGACTTCAGGTATGTTTGTAATTTTTTCCCTCCCTGGTACTTCGTCTTTGAGCTACGAATGTTTTTTTTTTCCCTCTTCTTCCTCTGCTTCTTCTTCGTCTACGACTTTTTTTTTTCTTCTTCCTCTTCTTCCTCTGCTTCTTCGTCTACGACTTTTTTTTTTTTCCTTCTTCTTCCTCTGCTTCTTTGTCTGCAGCTGAGTTTTTTTTTTCCTCTTCTTCCTTTGCTTCTTCTTCATCTACGGCTGGGTTTTTTTTATTTTTCCTCTCTTCTTCCTCTGCTTCTTCGTCTGCATTTGGTTTTTTTTTTTCTTTTTCTTTTTCCCCTCTGATGTTCTCGAATGCTTCTTATGGAGGCTGCCGGTTCTTTCTATGCTTCTTCTTCTTCTCTGCTTCTCTGCTAGTGCTTCCTTTTTTTTTTCCCCTGCAAGTAGACGTAGACTGTAATCTGTAATTCTGTATTATGAATTTATGATTGCATGATTATTACTGTTGTGCATTTGTGTTGTGCATTAATGCTATGCTTTTTCTCTTATGAATTTTTTTTACTACTGCATGATTCCTTCTTCTCCTGCTAGTGCATTTCCCTGCTACTGTAGGTAGGTTGTAGTGCATTAGTTATTATTTTTTAGATTGTAAAGTGCATTGCAGAGTGCTATGCTTTTTCTTATTTTTTGTTACTTAGTTTCTCTTTTTGTTGTTTCTTATGTTTGTGTAGTGCTGTAGTTTATTCAAATAGATATGGCTACTAGTGGTAGTGGTGGGCCATCTGCTAGCACTGGCGCATCAACATATGATCCAAGCAAAGATCCAACTAGGAAGGCCAAATCAAAAAACCCCAGGTGGAAGTATGGATATTAGCCAGATCTTAATGATAAGAACTTAGTGCGATGTACACTTTGTGGAAAAGATGCCAAAGGAGAAATCAAAAGGCTTAAGCAACATTTAATTGGTGGGTATGGAGATATATCAAAGTGCCCAAAGACAACTGCAGCAATCGTTAGAGAGATGCATGAAGCTATCATGCGAAATCAGAAGAGGAAGCCTGATGTATTTGATGAGGATTATTCTGTTGGTCATCAGGAGGGAGAGGATTTGCCTGAAGAGATAAAAAGTGGAGGGCAACTCTAGTCTGGTGTACCAAGGCCCCCAACTATAGACTCCTCAATAAAGAACCTTGTACCAAGCTCTGGGACATCTTCCAAAAGGAATAAAGCTAATGTTATTACACAAATGGCAGTAAAGGGTCCGATAGATTCTTATCTTCGACGGACTCCTGAAGAAATAGTTGGTAAGAGGAGGTCTAAAGGTTCTACCCAGACAACAATACAAAGCAGCTTAAGATCAAATGCAGACAGAAAGAAAATTAATGCATATGTTGCAAAATGGTTTTATGAAGCTGGCATCCCATTCAATACTGTCAAGTTAAGGAGCTTTGAGGAGATGGTTGAAGCCATTGCACAGTTTGGGTCAGGATATAAGCCCCCTTCTTACCATGAGTTGAGAGTGCCCTTGCTACAGGATGAAAAAGCTCAGATTGACTGTATCAAGAAGAAATATGAAGATTATTGGAAAAGGCACGGGTGCACTCTTATGTCTGATGGGTGGACTGACATTGGGGACTTATTTTATGGGCTATGTAAATGTATCTAGTGAGTCTCAATATGCAGACATGTTATTTCAGCTGCTTGATAGTAAAATTGAAGAAATTGGGGAGGATAATGTGGTACAAGTAGTTACAGACAATGCAGCTAATTATGTTGCAGTTGGTAGAATGTTGATGGAAAAACGGAGTAAGCTTTATTGGACTCCTTGTGCAGCTCATTGTTTGGACCTCATGTTAGAGGACATTGGCAAGTTGAAAGCTTATAAAACAACAATAGAGAGGGCAAAAACAATGACAAGTTTTATCTACAGACATTACAAACTTGTTGATGCTTTGAGGAAAAAGACAAATGGAATAGATCTGGTGAGGTCTGGAGTTACAAGATTTGCTACCTCATTCTTGACACTACAAAGTTTGTACAAGAACAAGGATGCCTTGAAGCAATTATTTGTATCTGATGATTGGAATAGTTCTAAGTTGTCCAAGACAGAGGCAGGTAAGAAAGTACTTGAGACAATACTTGCACAAACATTCTGGAATAGTGTACTAGATTGCTTAAGAGCATCCCAACCAATTTTAGTTGTCTTGAGGTTAGTAGATGGTGATGAGAGGCCTGCATCGCCTGAAGTTTATTTGGCAATGGAAATAGCAAAAAAAAAGATAAAAGCAAATTTTGCCAACAAAGAACGGTCATGGAAGAAGGTGTTAGCAATTATTGATGATCGTTGGGAGGTCCAAATGGATCGACCTTTATATGTTGTTGGCTTTTACTTAAATGCTAGCAAATATTTTGACTACATCAATGATGAGAGACTCCCTTTTGAAGAATCATGTAAAATACAAGATGCATTCATGTCAGTTATTGAAAGAATGGTGCCTGACTTAGCTGTGCAAGACAAGATCATACGTGAGTCTCAAATGTACAGAAAATGTGAAGGTAGCTTTACAAGGAGTTTGGCTATTAAACAACGGAAAGCCGGTGAAGGAGCATTGGATCCTAGTAAGTACTAAGTATTTTTTTTTTTTTAATTTTAATAAGTATTTAACAATATGTGTATCTAATTTTTTCCTTATATATAGTCTATTAGTGGCAAACACATGGATCTTCGGCCCCTACGCTTCAACAATATGCAATACGCATATTAGGCCTTTGTTGTTCAGCTTCCGGTTGTGAGCGCAATTGGAGCACATTTGATTTTGTACGTATTTTTTAAATATTAGTTTGTAATTATACTTTTTACATCTATTTCTTGACTTAAATAAAGAGTATTTATGGATTCACATTCACACCAAGAAGAGGAATAGACTAGAACATCAGCGCTTGAATGATCTAGTCTATATCCAATATAATCGTCGGCTTCATTCAAGGTTCCAAGAAAGAAGGGAAAAGGGCAACAATTATGATCCATTAATTCTTGATGAAATGAATTGGAGTAGTGAATGGATAACAGGGGATCAAGAAGATGGAGATTTAGTCCATCCTGGAGACGACCTTACATGGGGAGATGTTGATAGAGCAGTTGGTGCATCTACATCGGTGGGGGATCGTAATTTACCTAGGAGGGCTCAAGGATCAACAAGTGCAGCCAATATTTGCTACACACGTCGTGGTAGGGGAAGGGCCACTATTGAGGAATCGTCAGATGATGAAGTTGAAGAAGAGGTCCACGATGTGGTGCGTGATGATGAAGATATTGAAGAATACTTTGGTGATGGGCCAACTGATTCTATGAGTCAACAACAACAGGAGGGAGAAGAAGTAGATGTTGATTTGTTAGCTTGATTATGGTTAAACAAGAACAAAGTTTAGCTTGATGGTTTATTTTGTTGTTCTAAAATTTATACTTTAAAGCTTACTAAAGTTTAGCATTTTGGTTTATTTTTACGTTTCTCAATTTCCATTAGGTGTTTTTAATTCTCCCCAGGTAGGATTGGAACCCATAGCCTATCACCTATCATGAGTCATGACTCATATATTAAGGAACAAGGTTTCTCTTGTTGCTTAGTGTTTTAGTATCACTAACTTATATGTATTGATTGACAGGGGGTTAAACATTAAAATATCATGGTTCATGGACTCATGGTCTATGATGGACTTTGTGGATCTCGTTTTGGGCATCATAGAGGTAAGTATATCTAACTACATACTTAAATAGTTAAATATTATATTATTTATAATATTTCATTAGGAATTATATGTTGTTATGCCTTTTGTTTTATTTATAGCTTTTTTTTTATGAATAATTTTTTTATTTTTTGTTGTGTTTTCTCATGTTAGAAAATATATCACTTTGCAATTTGCATTGATATGAATTTCATGTTGAATGTTGATTCTTGTCTCTTCATGTTGCTTAAAGTGTGTACTTTTTTCCCTTGATGTTGTTTAAAGTCGTGCTTCTTGTATTTTGATATAACTTAAAGGCTTGATTTTTTACAAGCAATTTAAAATTAAGTATATCATTGTTACACAGTTATACTGGATATTATAAATATATTAAAAAAATAGTAACGTCTTTTTTTGCGCCGTATTCGCCTTAAGGCGGGCGCCTTCTCGGCTAAGCGCTTAGACAGCCCTCCAGCGCCTTGGTTCGCCTTGACGCCGTAACAACTATGGTCGTCGAAGAGAAAAAACAAGATGTGGCACAGTCTAGTGCAGAGTCCGAGTATCGTGCCATGACACATGTTACTGGTGAGTTAATGTGGGTGAAACAGTTGTTGATGGAATTTGGGTTTTGAGTGCACTTCCTCTATGCAGTTGTGGTGTGATAACTAAGCTATGATTCATATTGCATCAAATTCAGTGTTTCATGAGAGGACAAAACACATTGCGGTAGATTGCCACTTTGTTCAAGAGAAACAGAAGCAAGGGGTTATCTCTACGAGTCATGGCGAATGATTCCACCTTTGATTCGGCAGATTCGAATTGCTATGCGTCTCTATCCCCCGATGCGGCTGAAACTGCCTTTGCTCAGTGTCACAGGTCAGGAACTTTTGCTTCTAACTCGATTGAGTATTCAGTAGATGTGTTTCTTCGGATCGTTGGGTTCGTTCCGAAAGTGAAATATCAAGCGCCACACTATCGCAGTTAGAAGCCGCAGGCGAGGGCCCGTAGGGGGTCAGCAAAGGTCTCAAATAAGAATAGATAGAAGTACTTTCTTCGCCGCACAATAATTTCTGTCACAGGGAAGCCAGTCCAACTTACGCGATGGTGTGCGTGGACGGAACGCTGACAGGAATCTTCTTCGACCGGGCATTCGGCCAACCTTCCGTCATGAGTTATCGGTGCTCAGCCGTACCCCACGCTTACGGTCTAATCACGCTGTCCTTATTTACGATGCCTTTGTCTCTATTTAGAGACAAAGCACAACGCTCGCCATTCACGCGCTTTTCTCGTTCTGAAAGCCAGCTTTCTAAAGGAGGGGACATGGTCTAGCAGTTAATTACATCTCGATTTTCAAAACCTAAGCTAAGGACGCCAGCCAGTAGAAAACAACACTTTTTATATTGTGGAGGAGACACACGAAAGGCGGCTTCGCACGGGAGAACAATTTGCAGATGTTTTAACTAAGTCTTTTGGGTGTGGTAAAGTTGATTATTTGCAACAAGCTGGCATGATTGACATCTATGCCCCAGCTTGAGGGGGAGTGTTAGAACATGTCGAGTGGGGGGAGGAGAGAATCGTGATTAGCGCTAGGCGCTAAACTTCATTCTCCCCCCTAGGGGAATTTATGTCATTTTGGGTCTCTTTATTTATGTGGCTTGTGTATTTCCTTTTGTGCCCCTAGTAGGGTTATGTTCTATTATATATATTGAATAAAGTGGGAGTCTCAACCTTATGTTGAGACACCCAAAGGTTACAGCCATCTCTCTTCTCTCTCTTTTCCCTTGCTTCTTCTTCTAATTTACATCTCCAAGGTTGCTCTTTATGTGCCTCCATATAAACTGGCACTGGTCTACTGCCTAATGGGTATCCTTGGAGTTCCATTCAACAGAGAAGAGTGAAGATAAATCAGTTCAAGCATTTTATGTAAATCTTTGTTTGTTGTTATTATTTATTAGAGGTTTACTGAGTAGGCTTCAGTAATGTGTGTATGCTTGTAAATGTTATATGGGCTTATAGGGATCTTAATTGGTCCTCCAAGAGAGATAATTTGCAGGGTCTTGAGTTTGGTTTCTATTTATATAAGCATTTATTGATTCGAATATAAATAAGGTGCTTCGCTTATTAGGAGTCCATTTTTATTTTTTTGTTAAAAATATAAAGCCAACCAGAATTTTGATATTTAATTGGTTTTGAATCAGAAAATCCAGTTCTTCCTCCATCTGTTGAAGCTTCTGGCATTACTTTTGCTGCAGATAACTATTGTGAATTGATGTCTCGCTATTGCATTGTTTCGGCTGCTGCTAATTACAGGTTTAGGCTCAAATCTCTTTGATTTGTTCATTTCAATCAGGTAGAAATCTGGACATTCTAGTTAAAGTTAAATAAAATCTGTTGGGAATCGGAATTCATAGATTCTGTCATTCTCTTAGTACTGAAGCTGAAATTCTGGAAAACCAAGTAGTTTTCAGTTTGGTTCCAACCCCAAGACTCCTAGGAGTCAATTAAGTGTGAGGCCTTCATGGTTTACCCTTACCCAAAACGACTATGACTGCTTGGGATCCATTGGGTTTAGGGTGGACTTACAGTTCATCTAGTGGCAGACTCTAATTACTTGAAATATATGTATTGAAATACTTGTGGATTCAACTGGTGTGTAACTTTAGTTGGTTGGTTCATCTAGTGTGTAACTTTACTCACAGGAGGATGATGCAGATGCCTCGGCTTGGCTGGACCAAACTGACCCACTATGGAAACCTAAGCCAGGACACAACCAACCCAAACCGATTTTCTGGTCTGGCAAGGGTAGGTAGTTGATAGTAGGAAAGCAATCTTAGTCTGTTTGATTTTCTAAATTGTTTTAGAAGCAGATATTTAGGGTTTTCTTTGCAATTAGTTAGTTTCTATTTTAGATTAGTTTCTATCTTTTAATTGCTTTCCAATTTTATGTAAAGAGCTCTTCTTTAAATTGCTGTAAACAGATTATGGAAATTAAATTTGAAGAACTGAATTGAAATTGGATGAGTATTTTTCTTTGGTTGAAGCTATAGCTGAACCCTTCTTCTCCCTCTCTGAAATTCTTTCATCTCTTCCCTGCCATTCTCCTACTTCCTGTTTGTTTCTTCTTCTTCGCCTTCTTTATTTTTCTGGTTTTCTTTCCATTCCCTGTTCTGGGCGATACTACCAGATCCAAAGAAATCTTCCCTTAAGTTTTATTTCCACTCGATTGACCCTAAGGTTTGGGTCGAGACTCGAGAGTAGCACTCTCATAGGTCATCAGAACCCTGGAGTTTCTTCCCCAAGCCCTCTGTTGTGAGCAGGTCAACTGATTGCAGGTTCTGGTTCTCCTATTACCGCTAGATCTGAATAGCAGGAACTACAGTTCATCTTTGCTTGCTGTTTGAAGTATTTTTCCAGCCGGAATCAAGAGGCCAGAGGGTGTGCAAGCTTCATTAAGATTTGAGGCTGAATCAATGGACCTGGAGGGAGGTCTCACCACCGCAAGCTTTCCCTTTTGCTGCCGGACGCGTTTGTGTCGTGAGGTTGAAGACAACCTCGTAAACTGAGGGGTTTTACTTTCTTTTATCTTAATTTCCAGTAATACCCTTCTCTTCTTCTCTTAGTCTCAATTGCCCTATTTTATTTCTTAGTTCCAAGTCTAACCCTCCCCATCTTGTACGTTGCTTTTACCTTTGAGATTTCCTCTTATGTTCAAGTTATCATCTATTTACCATATTACCACCCTTTATTAGAAACTTCAAGTTATTTACAGAACTGCCATTATTCTTGATATTTGGTTATTTCACTATTGAAAGGTCCCATAAGAGAACCGATTCCGATTTTGGAACCTAGTTCCGCATCAGAGGACGGATACTGAGGTGGTGAAAATTGATAAGAGGGAGGTTCCACAAAGTGATTATTTTAAGTATTTGGGCTCAATCATACATAAAGAAGGTGATATGGAGGATGATTTTCACAAAGAATTAAAATAGGATGGATGACGTGGAGTGGTGCATCCAAAATGTTGTGTGATCGACGTATTCCTTTAAAATTCAAAAGAAATTTTCAGGATAGTTATACGTATGGTTTAAAGTATCTTTGATACAATACGATACCCCTCCAATACGTATCTTAAATTTAGCCGACAGATACGGTGACCGATACCGATAATTTAATCCTTCATCTTTCGCATATCTTAACGTATCTCCAATACGATATGATACCCTCTGATACGTATCTTAAATTTAGCCGACCGATACCGATACTTTAATCCTTTACTTATATGACTAGCTATGATATAAAGTGCAGAATGTTGGCAGTTAAGAAGCATCATGTAGATAAACTTAGCGTAGCAGAGATGTTGAGTTGGATGAGTGGTAAAACTAGGAAGGATAATAGTAAGGAATGATCATATTTGAGCTGATTTGGGAATAGCTCTGATAGACGATAAGCTATGAGAAATTCGTTTGAGGTGGCATGCCCATGTTCAATAGAAGCATTTGGATGCTCCAATACGGACAAATGATTTGATTTAGATTGAAGCAACGAGAAGAGCTAGAGGCAGACCTAAAACAACCCTAAGAGAAGTGGTGAAGAAAGACATGCACAGTTTGATGTAGATCGAGCTGGCAAAAGGAGGCTGCTGATTCCATCAAACCAGACCAGCCCCAATGTTCGCCCATCGAGCCAGCCCAAAACCAGAAGTTACTGTTTATATGACACTGTTCACGCTGGTGCCCATATGGTTCTTCTAGAAGCATACAGCTGCCCCGTCAGATTTGGAAGGAAGAAGACCAAAAGAGCCAATATCTGCCCATTGATTTCGGCAAAGATTATTTCCTGGATTTGTTTCCTTATTTGGTCTTTTCTTACTCTTAGGAAGCAAGTTAGTTTTATTGTCAGTAGTTGCTAGTTTCCAATTTGGTTCCTTTCACTTATTAGACTAGTTGGGGTTAGAGTTTATTTGTTTCTATGTTTATCTGTTTCCTTTTACTTATTACACTAGTTGACTTAGAGTTTATTTGTTTCTATATTTATTTGTTTCTTAGTCTCCGAGTCTTAGGAGTTAGTTTCTATTTTCATTGTTTCCTAATTTGTAATTAGTCTTGTGTGGGCCTATATAAGAGGCCCCCATCAATTGTAATAGGTAGACATGGATTAATAAAAAAAAAAAAAAAGTTGTCTGCTTGCAATTATTCATCTTGAGACAGGTGTAGTTCCTCAACGAAGAGAGTTGAGGGTAAGAGACCTAGGCTGATATGGCCATTCCCTACCCCCTGATGTAGATAAGTCACTTAATAGGCTTATTTTATTGCAAATAAGCCTTGTGTTGGGTTATGTATGTGTTGAGCCTTTGATCCCATGAGTTTTCTTTGTAATGGGCTACTTCAATAGGCCTAAAATATGGGTAGCAAATAGGAAAACGGGATTTAATTCATTAGTTTAGTTAGAGTCTTGTTTTAAGTCTATTTCCTTTGTTATTTCAATTTTAGTTAGTTGAGGTTTCCCTATTAGTAAATGACTAGTTAGTTACCTACCCCAATTGGGGTTCTAGTCTAGTCCTATTTGGAGTCCAACTCCTATTATGTAATGTCTAGTCCTACTTGGAATCTAACTCCTAGTTAGGTTATGGCTACTAGTCCGCCCTCTTTATAAAGAGGAGCTTATGTACTCTCAACTCTCAGATTTGAATAATGAATGATTGCAGTCAATTTCTTAAACAGCCGGGATAGTTGTGGGTGAGATGCCCAGGCCGATCCCACCCACACTTGTCTTGTTTCTTTTCTCTCTTATTCTTTGTTTACTGCTACTGTTAGTGCCTGTTGTTACTGCTTATTGACATTGAAGAATCCTACGAAAATCAGATCTGTTCAGAACAAAAGCCAGGACTGACCAGAACCCATGGAGGAATTAGGAGAGAGATCGATCTCCTCTTCCTTCCCCAATTGATCTCTGATCTACCTGGCCTTTGCAGAGGGTGTTCACAACCACCCAAGGATCACTCGATCCTCTTCTTGTTGCTGCCCAAGCAGCCCTACTACAGTTCTTGAAGATTTCTCTCAGTTTTTCTCACCTAGGTCAGAAAATCAAGAAAGTACACAGCTCCACAACCAGCCGTCGGAAGACTATCAACTTTGGGGGTTTTTGTACCCTCCCTGGGCTCTACAATTGACCAAGTTTGCAGCTCAATTGGAGCCCCACAGACCCGGCCACACCTCTCTCTCTCTCCAGCCCTATCGCAGGTCCTCTCTCTTATCGGTTGGGTTTTGGGCTGGTTTTGCTCCTGCATTGCTATTGTATCCTTGTGGGCTTATTTGCTGGTCTTATTCCCTTGTTCTCCTGGGTTTATTTCTAATTATTGTCAAGTTAATTGAGTCTTATTTGTCTTGTTTGGAGTTGTAATACATTGTTGGGGTAGTTTACTTGTAATCTACTTCTAAATTAAGTGGTATCAGAGCTATGGCTGAAGAAAGCTCCAAACAAATTTCACTGGAGGATGTGCCTTGACTGCAAAGATAGATGTCATTGACCAACAAATTGCAGAACTAAACGAGACTACTACTGCCCAATCTAATGCTCAGCCACGTTATTTTCGTGGGGAATTCCTTGAATGGGTGCATGAATTGAACGTGTACTTTGACAACTACAACTTGATAGAGACACAAAGACTCCAATATGCATGTTCCCAGATGAGTGATTGTGTTTAAATACAATGGTGAGTCCGTGAAAGGCAACTTCAAGCTCAAGGACGTAAGCCTAAAACGTGGGAAGAGATGCAGTATAAGTTGGCAAGCATGTACCGATCTAAGCATGAATGAAGCATGTACTTCCACCAAATTTCCAAAAGCCACCCACAAGTCACAAGATCGCTATTGTCGAGAAAGAGTTGGTCATTGATGTTCCTATCAGTGGTATTCATGTGGGTGAAATTGAAAGCAACATGGTCACAATGGTGGATAAAGAGATCGAACCCAAGGAGATTAGCGCTCCAACAACTATGGTGATTATGGACAGCCAAGCAGAAGATCCTAAAGGGTTCAAGATTGAAGTTGATGAAACCATTAAGGAGACTGTGAACGACAGAGACAAAGGACTTGAAGAGCCTATGATCGAAGAAGAGCAAGTAGTGATGCGAACCAGGTTTCTAAAATCAGAAAACGGTTTGCTTATGGACCCATTTAGGGGTGAATTAACTCAAAAAATCAATATAATGGCGATTCTGTAAATAACATCATATTCCTAACAAAGGGCAATCTGGTAAATAGATGATTACTGCAATAGAAGAGAAAATATCAAAGGAAGAAGCAACGTACTAGTTAGGGAGGGGTAGATTTAGAAATAAAATAGAATAAAAGAAAGTGGGAAATAGAAACAAAAGATAGGGGCAATTCTAGGATTTAACAGGAATAAGGAAATAAACCTAGCTTCAGTGGTGTTCTTCAACCTCACGACAACCAGAAAAGGGTGACAACCTCTACGGTTTTACTGGAACTCTTCCACACCAGCTTGGATCAACCTAGGGCCTGGAATGGAGAATCGCAGCACACGGAAGTTGTGTTGGCAGCACCAGGGGCTCTTGATATTCCAGATTAGATGGGGTCTTCGAACCAGCAACTGGATATTGCGATGGCAAGAGCTCAGATCTGATTTTGGGTTGAATTTCTTCACAACAGAACCAAGCCTCGAAGGAGATGACCTAGGATTTGTATCGCCTAGGAGAGAGTTACCTTCACTCAAAACCTCAATCCAAAAAACCCATGCATGAGGGAGATCGATCTGCTTCAAGGAGACAGCAACGATCGCCAGAAACAGGGTAGGGAAACAAACCAGAAAAAAGAAGAAGAAGAAGAAGAAGAAGAGAGGAAGATGAAGAATATAGGGAAAAAGAAGAGAAGGGAAAATAAGAGGCAGAGAGAAATTATTAGAAAGGGAGAAGAAAAGAATCACCGGCAGCCATATTCATGGTTCTCACAAAAAAAATCATCAAGTTCTAATTCTTCAAAATTCTAAAACTAAACTTCTTCATCGTTTACATGTCCAATATAAAGAAAAAAATCAAAAATTAATGGCAACTAACTTAAAATGGAAACTAATCTAAAATTAGAAACTAACTAATTTCAAAGAAATTGTTTCTAAAACAAAAGAAAATCAAATCAAAAAGATTTTTTTTTTTCTAAATCCATCGTGCATCTGCATCAGCTCTCCCGGTCTTAAAAGAACTCGACTCCGTCGAGTTAGGTCATGCTCCCAAGACTCCCTTGTAAATCGCTTGCCGATGAGGTGACACATATTTCGAAACAGAAGATAGGAACATAACTCCAAGAGGGAGAGTAGGCTGACATGTCACTGGAGCAGGAGTCAGTCGACGACGTGGCATGTCGGATAAGGCATGTGGCCTCATTAAGTACATACGACCTCCTTGCTTCACCTTGATGGTGTTCCGTGCGCCATCGTAGAGAATGCCTGCATGTCACTGCCAAGGTCGCCCTAGAAGAATGTCGCAGTGTGCTAATGGGGTGACCAAGCAAGTCACATGGTACTGTAGTGGCCCAAACTGTGTGTACTCGAACAACTGCAGTAGCCTCTTCTCAAGCAATGGGTCCAAAACCTCGCACGTGAATCTTCTTGAAAAGCTGCTTCTGTGGAAGGTTGTGTGCTCGAACAAATTCAACAGATATAAAATTTGCTTCTACCCTAGTATCAACAACTGCATGAATATCAGTATGGTCGGAGCCGTGTAGGAAAGTACCCTTCTGTCTGAAGAGAGGAGCCTTATCAACTAGTCTATTCGAAAAAGACGAAAGGCTAGCTGAATGAGCTTCTACATCATCATCTTCATCATCGACAATATCATCGTCCTCGAGGGGATAAGGATATAAATAAGATTCATTTTCACTCTTCTCTGTCGGCTGCTTCTCTGCTACGTTCACAGAACAAGTCCTGTTGGGACACTTGTTGGAATAGTGACCCTTCTCGCCACAACTATGGCATATGATATTCTTCACCCCAACACTATCCTTGTTGAACTCTGACCTTTTCTCTTCAACTCTGCGAGCTTCAGGCTTCTTTTCCTCCATACGTGGTGGAGGTTTATAAACTGAAGAAGTCTTGAGCATACCCTTCCAATAAATGGACTTCTCTTCAGCTGTCTTGGCATGAGCTACTGCCACATCAACAAACCTGAAATCAGTGTTAGCCAACTCAAGTCGAATCTCAGTACTTAACCCACTGATATATCGCATCACCCGTTGCTGGTCTGTTTCCTGAAGTCGACACCTTGAAGACAGTTTGTGGAATTCAAGGGTGTAGGAATCCACATCTTTGTTCCCTTATTGCAATTTAAGTAATTTATGGAACATTACCTTTTTATAATTAAGAGGAACAAATTTTTCAGTCCGGATTTGCTTCATGACCTCCCAATTGGTAACGGGTCCAAGTCTTCTGACAAACCTTGCATGTAGTACATCATCCCACCATGAACATGCATACCCAATAAACTTGGTGATGATGAGTTCACACTTCCTCACGTCTGGAAGAGACTTATACACAAAAATTCTCTCCACTTCGATAATTCAGTCAAGAAATTCCTCAAGTCCCTTTTTCACCACTGAACTAGGGAACCTCAACTTTTAATGCCATAATCTCTGTCAAAAAATTGCCGGGTAACATCCAGTGGAACAACTGGATCAAGTTGCTGCCTCTGAGGTGTATCTTCGATCCATAAAGTGTTGAGCTAAGGAGGTAATGCAGAGGATCCTTCTTCAGCTCGTTTGTCAGACCTCTTCATAAAGGCAATCATCTCTTCCATAAACTTGTCAAACTTGGCTTCAGTCCTCTCAAACCTAGCATCAGTATTATGTTGGTTCTCGGCCAACTCGCGATACAATTTGTGCAATTCAGCATTGGTGATGTGACCTGTCATGGTTAGAAAATTGCAAGAAAATTTGCTCTGATACCACTTGATGCGAACCAGGTTTCTAAAATCAGAAAACGGTTTGCTTATAGACCCATTTAGGGGCGAATTAACTCAAAAAATCAATATAATGGCAATTCTGTAAATAACATCAAATTCCTAACAAAGGGCAATCTGGTAAATAGATGATTACTGCAATAGAAGAGAAAATATCAAAGGAAGAAGCAACGTACTAGTTAGGGAGGGGTAGATTTAGAAATAAAATAGAATAAAAGAAAGTGGGAAATAGAAACAAAAGATAGGGGCAATTCTGGGATTTAACAGGAATAAGGAAATAAACCTAGCTTAAGTGGTGTTCTTCAACCTCACGACAACCAGAAAAGGGTGACAACCTCTACGGTTTTACTGGAACTCTTCCACACCAGCTTGGATCGACCTAGGGCCTGGAATGGAGAATCGCAGCACAAGGAAGTTGTGTTGGCAGCACCAGGGGCTCTCGATATTCCAGATTAGATGGGGTCTTCGAACCTGCAACTGGATATTGCGATGGCAAGAGCTCAGATCTGATTCTGGGTTGAATTTCTTCACAACAGAACCAAGCCTCGAAGGAGATGACCTAGGATTTGTATCACCTAGGAGAGAGTTACCTTCACTCAAACTCTCAGTCCAAAAAACCCATGCATGAGGGAGATCGATCTGCTTCAAGGAGACAGCAACGATCGCCAGAAACAGGGTAGGGAAACAAACAAGAAAGAAGAAGAGAAGAGAAGAAAAAAAGAAGAGAAGAATATAAGGAAGAAGAAGAGAAGGGAAAATAAGAGGCAGAGAGAAATTATTAGAAAAGGAGAAGAAAAGAATCACCGGCAGCCATATTCATGGTTCTCACAAAAAAAATCAAGTTCTAATTCTTTAAAATTGTAAAACTGAACTTCTTCATCGTTTACATGTCTAATATAAAGAAAAAAATCAAAAATTAATGGCAACTAACTTAAAATGGAAACTAATCTAAAATTAGAAACTAACTAATTTCAAAGAAATTGTTTCTAAAACAAAAGAAAATCAAATCAAAATTTTTTTTTTTTTTTTTAAATCCATCGTGCATCTGCATCAAGTAGAGGACGTCCTAGAAGACGACCTCATGGATGGATACATTTGAAGACCTTGAGGTTGAGCATGTGTTGTTCGTCACCCCATTAAAGTATCCTGAAGATCGAGGTCCTCACATTCTAGACTACATCCTAATTATCAAAGAGCTACCTGAATTTTTCTACAGCTTGAAGACGGACGTGCCATGCTATAATCACCCACACACTCCACAAAATTCGAGGACGAATTTTTTCTAAGAGAGGGCAAGTTGATGTAGATAAGTCACTTAATGGGCTTATTTTATGACAAATAAGCCTTGTGTTAGGTTATGTATGTGTTGGGCCTTTGATCCCACCGGTTTTCATTGTAATAGGCCACTTTAATGGGCATAAAATATGGGTAGCAAGTCGGAAAACGGGATTTAATTCATTAGTTTAGTTAGAGTCCTATTTTGAGTCTATTTCCTTTGTAATTTCAGTTTTAGTCAGTTTAGGTTACCCTATTAGTGAATGACTAGTTAGTCACCCACCCCAATTGGGGTTCTAGTCTAATCCTATTTGGAGTCCAACTCCTATTATGTAATGTCTAGTCTTACTTGGAGTCTAACTCCTAGTTAGGTTATGAATACTAGTCTGCCCTCTTTATATAAATGAGCTTATGTACTCTCAATTCTCAGATTTGAATGATGAATGATTGCAGTCAATTGCTTAAACAGCCGGGATAGCTATGGATGAGATGCCTGGGCTGAGATAGCTAATCCCACCCACACTTGTCTTGTTTCTTTTCTGTCTTATTCTCTGTTTACTGCTACAATTAATGCTTGTTGTTACTGCTTATTGACATTGAAGAATCCTAAGAAAATTAGATCTATTCAGAACTTCAAAAGCCAGAACCGATCAACACCCATGGAGGAATTAGGAGAGAAATCGATCGATCTCTTCCTTCCCCAATTGATCTCTAATCTGCCTAGCCTTTGTAGAGGGTGTTCACAACCACCCAAGGATCACTCGATCCTCTTCTTGTTGCTGCCCAAGCAACCCTACTACAGCTCTTGAAGATTTCTCTCAGTTTCTGTCATCTAGGTCAGAAAATCAAGAAAGTACATAACTCCACAACCAGCCGTCGGAAGAGTACCCTCCCTAGGCCCTACAATCGACCAAGTTTGCAGCTCAATTGGAGCCCCACAGACTTGGCCGCACCTCTCTCTCTCTAGCCCTATTGCAGGTCCTTCTCTCTCCTATCGGGTTGGGTTTTTGGCTGGTTTTGCTCCTGCATTGCTATTGTATCCTTGGGGGCTTATTTGCTAGTCTTATTCCCTTATTCTCCAAGGTTTACTTCTAATTATTGTCAAGCTAATTAAGTGAGTCTTATTTGTCTTGTTTGGAGTTGTAATACACTGCTGGGGTAGTTTACTTGTAATCTACTTCTGCATTACCCTACTCCTACAATCGGTTCCCACCCTCTTTCCTTTCATTACTTCTTTGTTCTTTATTTTATCTTGTTAATGAGTGATTTGAGTGTGATTCACAACCTGTTTGAAGCCTTGAAGACCCTCATCCATTGAAGATTGCAGATGAGCCCCAAATCAGGATCGATCCAAGCTGTTAACAGGTTTTCTCTCCTGGTTGAAAATCAGATCTCACAGATCTGAAGGCTTTTTCTGAAATCCTTTTGAGGGTTTGTTCACCCCTATAAAAAGGCACTCAACCAAGACTAGGAGGCCTTTGGAGGCATGGTCTACTAGCTAAAGAATTCTCTCCACGCAGCCAGTGAAACCCTAATCTGGGTAGCATCTGGAAAGCAACTAGTTTCCTAACTACTTGGGGAATCCAACCAAATTTGGAGGATAGTTTGGGGATATTATAGGCCATATTCATACCCAATTTCAGGCACATCTGAGCTATGGAGTGTGAGTTCTCAATTTAATCCTATTTCAGCCTAGATTTTCAGATCCTGCCTAGGGTTAGGTCCTGTGTGATCTAGCCTTACATCACAGTTTAGGCCTTGTATCAAGTATGAGTGTATGACATTGAATAGAGCTGATTGGAAGGCAAGATTCCATGTAGCCGACCCCATTTAGTTGGGTTAAGGCTGAGTTGTTGTTGTTATATCGACCCCTGTGCCCATTAGATTTTGTTGTGAAGCAATAAACATGGGTGGGGTGTCAACAATTGGAATATGAAGACACTAAGGTTTCTTTCGAGCGGTTAACAGGTACTGCAGGTTCCATTGCAACGAACACAAGCAATTAAAGGTTAAAACAAATCAAATCATTGACTTTCTCACAAAATCAGAAGAGGGATGATAGAATATCAGTCGATAAGAAATTGGGCCCACGCCTACTCCAGGCGTAAGGATTAATTCTGCTAGAGAAGGGATATGCTATGAGTGGGACTTCAGCAATGAATTAAAGCTCCTGAAGTTCTATGGAGATGCTCTTATATTGCACCCCTTTATTCATTGAAAAAGAAATCCATGGAGATGCAGCTGAGAGTTCTTATTTTGAATGGACACAAAAGTTCAAAAGGCTAAGCAAGTAGAGCTCATTGCCAGGCTGAAGACTATGCTAGGATATGGTAGGTTGATCATGTGCATCAGAGGGTTACTAATGGATTCCCTACTTATTGATCCATGAGCAGTGGCAATAGAAGCTATCCAGCAAGGTTTGATAACCTAAATTTTCACTATATCTCTACATGTAGATGCTCACAATTGAAGCCAGGGATCAGAAGTGTTCCTAAAAACTATTGAATTTTATACCGTGCTAAGCCCAAACCAGTGAGATCCAACAGAGATCAGCTTGCATCAGGATCCATTTTCAGGAATAAAACCGGATTGGAGAGAAAATTCGCCAACCAAAAACAAATCAGTTGCGCAGAAAACTCTGATCGAATAGTCAAATCAATTGTTTGATTTGTAGAACAACACTGCAAAAGATGATTTAAGTTTGAAGGGCATATTGGAAGTCATAAAATAACCCCACTTGAATTAGGAAACTGAAATTGATATTAAGAACAGCATCCGGTGGCAGAATCTTTAAGGATTTAAAAAGTAACCAAATAATGGACTGGTAATGCAGGAGTAGGTAAGAGATTACTAACCCCCACAAGTATAACCCCAAATACAAAAGTAATTCCCCCACAAGATAGTCAATTACAAGATAATAAGACCCAAGGAGAGGTTACAGTCAATGCCCAGCAGGTACAACAGTAAACAAAACCCAAAACAGTAGCAAATCACACCCAAAAATCAGACCCAAAAGTAGGAGAGAGAAACCTGCAATTGGGGTTCAAGGAGAGAGGGGCGGCTGACTCAAAACAGCTCCAATGGGACTGCAACTTGGATCGAGTGTAGGTCCTGTTATGGCAACAAAAACCTAAAAAGTTGAACTGGTTCTGATGGCTGGTTGAAAAGATCAACAGAATCTTGACTTCAGCCCTTGGAGAGAGAAAACATAAAGAAAACTTGATAACTGCTGCTGGCCTTGATGCTTGCTGCTGTAACAGGGATCGAAGGTCCCTCTTGTAGCTTGGAACAACCTCTGAATATGCCTTGCTGATCAGATAACAGCAAAGGAGAAAGAAGGAGATCGACCCCTCTCCTAGTGGAACTAGGATTGCTTGATCGATTTTGAATTTCTGGAACTTCTGAGCAAAACCAATACAATAACAGTAGCAGCAAATAGCAGATGATTAATGGTGATTGAATATATGATTAGACGAGAGAAGAAACAAGATAAAGTGGGGGAGAAGTGGCTGTCTCAGCCTGGGCTTCTCACCCACAACTATCTCAGTTGTTCTAAGCAAATCTCGGCAATTTTTATTAATTCAAATCTGAAATTATGAGTACATAGGCTCCTATATTTATAGAGGGCAGAATAGCAATCAAACTACTACTAGGAGTTAGTTTCCCAATAGGACTAGACACTCCTACTACAACCAAGAATTCAAAATTGGACTAGGAATAATAAACCTATGTGGAAAACAAATAGAGTCCTAAGACAATTTGGACTCAACATACCACTTACTCAACTCGATGGGCCCAATGGCCCACTAATTAATTAAAAACAACTACTAATTATTCCCCTAGCCGATGGGCCCAATTGACCCTTATTTGTACTTAGCCACTCAGGTGGACTAAATAGGGGTTCGGCTGGTTTCTTGGCTGGACCCTAGCCACACAGGTGGACTAAGGCTGGACCCTTCTTCCTCTCATATTTCGTTCCATAATGTGCATCCACATCAACTGGTTTAGTGTTTCACGGTAGTCGGAACCTTAAACAGTAATCTGAAGTCAAAACCAGGAAAAAGAGAGAGATCTAGAGGTAGACTTGCAGATGGACTCTTGAAAATCTATTTGTTTTAGGGTGTTTTCTAAACAGCAACTGAACTAGAACAGAGAACTAATAAAAGAATATAAAGTTGAAATCAGAATAGGGCATATCAAGAACAAGATTCAATTCAGAATTGATGTTCTAGTTAATGGAAACTTGAAACTTGAAACTTGAAACTTGAAACTTGGAAGGAAATAGTAGAACTGTAGATTAGTAGAAGTAATAATCAAAAGTAAGAAAGAAGGGGAATGGTAGAAGAGAAGAGGGAAGAAAGATCTCACCTGCGAAGAAGATTAACCAAACTAAAAGAAGGAGAAGGGGGGAGATCAATTCTAAAATACCAATCCCGTTTGCACAGCTGAACAGCACCAAGACTCTTGAAAAAACTTGGATTTCTTTACTCAAAACATGTCCAATTGATGGGGGTATAGATACATAAATATATAACCTTCAAAAAAGTCCTAAAGTGACTCATAAAATGACTCCTACTCAATCACTTATACTGACTTAGAGTTAATAGAATCAAAACAGTATTCTTAAAAGCTATTAAGTATCCTAATCTAACTCATACACTTAACAACTAATCCCATTTACTAACTTACCCCCACTTTATGGGTTTATAAATTAGGTCTGTTATAATGAAACCCAAGAAGATAAAAAGCCCAACCTATAACATAACTACCCAAAGCTTGTTTTCAACCCATTGAATTGCCACCAAAACATTGGACACACAAGCTTGCACCTAGGCTTCCAGAAGGGATCATAGTCTAATGCAACTGCATCATAATTTCGGGCAATAATCCACATTGAAACAAAGTGAGGAGTCCAATGAGCAAATAGTTGCTAGAAATTTAAGCGGCATGTCGACTACAATGTACAATACCTCATCCACATTGGCTTTTTAAATGTGGACGCTGCCCTATCACATGCATGGAGAACAAAAACTAGTTTAGTTCTTGTAATGTCTCATCACAGATGAAGCCTAAGGGGGCCAAACAGATGAATTCTCATTGAAGGTGATGATGAAGATAGGTTTTGCCTCTCATTGGAAGGAATGGATTCAGAAGTACAAATCTACAGGAAAAAAACCATTTTTGGTTGCTGGTAACTCAGATGAATTCTTTTGCAGTACTAGTGGTCTAAGACAAGAACTCCCTCTCACATACTGTCATAATTTTTGTGGTGGAAGTACTAAGCGAGTGGTTGGTGAATCCAAAGGCCAGGGGCACTGAGGGATCAAAACTGAAAGAAGATCCATGAATTTCACACCTTCAATTGACGCAATCATATCTATAGGTCTTCCTCCAATCAAATTGCAAACATCAGGAGCAAAATTCAAGTATTTAAAGCCGCACCATATAATAATAATAGATTGATGGAAGAGTTACTTATTTGGGGTCGGATAGGACCTAGATGATTTTGCTCTGAATTCCTGATGGAACAGTCAATTGGACAAATACACACAACGAGTGATGCAGATTCTTCACCAAACTAGGCTTGTTTTATTAGGAATAAGCTTAGGGTTGGGTTGTATACGTGTTGGGCCTTCAGTCCATGTGGTTTTGAGTATATTAGGCTACTTTTATGGGTCTAAACTAGGGGTTCTAAGGTTGCATACGGGATTCAATGATTTGTTTCCTTTTTCTTTAGTTTCCTTTTTAGATGGGGTTATTTAGTTTCTAATTTTCAGTCTTAAATTAGTTTCTAATTTTCAGTCACAAGACTTTCTATTTTGTAAGTTTCTATTTTCAGATTTAGTAACTAGTTGAGTTTCTAATTTTTAGTTTCCTATTTCAGTTTTTGGAAACTAAAGTTAGTTTCTATTTTATGTAACCCCTATCACTATTATAAATAAAGCTATGGCTCCTTTAATGAGCCACGATTTTTACAAACTACATGGCTGCTGCTGCTGTTTTCTCTGCGAGAGAACTTCCTTGTGTTTGATCAAGGTATTGGGTTGGTGTTCGATCCGACGACTCTTTGCGGCGAGAAGTCCAAGAGGTTCATCTTCAAGTGTTCCTTTTCTCTTTCAAAGTCTTCTTTTCAAAGGTTTGTTACTGTTCAAACAAATCAGGTAACAGATCTGATCTTCTTTAAATTTCTGGTTTCGAATTTCCCAGATTTCTCCTACCCGATCCTTCACTGTTCAGACCAACCAGCCACCTGATGGCTCCCTTATTCTGGTCGAGTGTTAGGCCTATTGAGAGGGTGGTTCAATCCTAATTTGGGGTCAATCAGACCTGGAATTTTATTGTTATAAAAATTCTCTCTATTCTGGCTGATTCTGGTTTCTGCCCAGAATTTTGAATCGCTTTGTTCTGGATGTTGCTGATTGGTTGCTGGTCATAAGCTTCATTGTTTAGTCTTATTGATTGGTGATTTAAGTCCTTAATTCCTTGGCTGATTATTCAGTTACAGAATTTCTGAAACTGTTGAGATAGATGATTTTCTGATATTTTATTGGGCTGGTTCTGGTTGTTCTTCTGATTAAAAGTTCCTGAAGTTTGGGGCTGGTTTGACTTGTCAAATCCATCCCTAGATTAAGTGGTATCAGAGCATGGCTGGGAACAACACCCCCACCCTAGTTTCTCTTATGGAGATGCTACAGACTATGAGGACTGAGATGAAGGCTGAACAGCAAACCTTACGGACTGAATTGAAGGCTGAGTTGAAGGCTGAATTGGATGCCAGGTTGTTGAATGAAGAGACCCCACCCCAACAGCCTACTGGCAGTTCACGTACAACACCCGAAGTGGACACTCCAATGAATGTGGTTACTCAGTTGACTAATAGGAGAGCAAACCCTAATCTGAGAGCACCACAGAGGGTTCCGGTGGCACAACCTACTTTTGAAGAGCATGTAAGAGGATACTTTGAGACTGAGCGTCCCGTGCAACAGAGGTATTCTGGAGATTCACAGAAGGTCAAGCTCGATCTGAAGGAGTTTGATGGGAGATATGACCCCCAATTGTTCTATGATTGGGTAGTGGCACTAGACGACTATTTTGACTATTATGAGTTACCTGAAGAACGGAAGATGAAACTAGCTCGTGCTAAGCTAGTTGGGGCTGCTCGTGAGTGGTGGAGGACCTATGAGCTAGAATTGGAAGACCGTGGTAGAGAACCTACTAGTTGGGAAGAGATGAAGCTTGAGTTATCAGATAAATACTTGCCACGCAACATTAGAGCTCGCATACAAGACCAGCTGAACTCTCTTCGTCAAGGGTCTATGACTGTTGCCGAGTACATGAACAAGTTTGACGCACTTTATTCTCGTACAGGCATAAGGGAGAATGAAAGGCAACTATTATCTCAGTTTCGACTGGGATTGCGAGTTGAAATCAACAGGGGTATCGGAGTTGTTGAAGTGCACTCAGTGAGGGATTGTTTTGACAAGGCCCTACGAGCAGAGGAGCTTCTATCACAGCCAGTTAGAAGGTTTGGTTTCCAAGCTGGGGAGGTAAAGAAGAATGTTCCAGCCACTAAACCTAGTAGCTCAACACCTCCAAAATCCACTTTTCCTCCACGAGCTGATCATAAAGGAAAGGCACCCATGACAGGTAGTAATAAGGTACAGTGTTTCCATTGTCAAGAGATAGGACATTTTGCTAAGTCTTGTCCGCATAAGCAGAGGGTTAATGCAGTAGCTGAGGTTGAAGACTCCAATGAGGAGGATGAGTCAGCTCTTTATCCCTACCCCTTAGATGATGATGATGATGGTGGATATGACTATGATATGGAAAACACTAATGAGGATGAAACCCAGGGAATAAATATTGTTACTCGCATATTGGTGGCTGAAACCAAAGGAGAGGATTGGCGACATAACTGCATATTCTACAGCCGTATGAAGTCAGGTGAGCATACTTGTCAGATTATCATTGATAGTGGCAGTTGTGTCAACGTTGTTTCTGAAGCCTTTGTGAAGAAAGCAACCTTGAAAGCTGACCCACATCCTCAGCCTTATAAGGTATCCTTGCTGAATGGTAATACCTTAGAGGTGAATAAGAGGTGCTCAGTTCCTTTGAAACTTTACCAATATGAAGAGAAAGTTTGGTGTGATGTGATCCCAATGAAACTCACAGATGTATTGCTTGGTCGTCCCTGGATGTATGACAATGATGCCATGGTTGGAGGGAAGAAGAATCTGTGTACTTTCATGTGGAAGGGAGTTCCTACAACTTTCTATCCGGTAAATGTGCCGGCTGAAATACGGCGGAAGAGATCATTAAGGTCAAATCAGAAGGGCATTGACAATGAGAAGAAGGTATTAGCTCTGCCCACAAAGGAGTTGCTAACTATTTCCCATAAACAATTCTTACGCACAAGTCATGAGACTGGAATGGTTATGGCACTTGTTACTAGGGAAGTCACCCCCCAACCTGAGGTAACGTATAGTGCACCTATCAGAGAGCTCATGTCTGATTTTTCTAACTTAGTCCCTGATGATCTCCCAGATGAGTTGCCTCCCATGAGAGACATACAACATGCCATTGACTTGGTACCTGGTTCGGTTTTACCCAACCTTCCTGCTTACAGACTTAGTCCTACTGAGCACGCCGAGCTGAAACGGCAAGTGGATGGGTTACTACAGAAGGGCTTCATTGAGGAGAGCTTAAGTCCTTGTGCAGTACCAGCTTTACTCACGCCAAAGAAGGATGGTTCTTGGCGTATGTGTGTGGACAGCCGTGCTATCAACAAGATAACAGTCAAGTATAGGTTTCCTATACCACGACTAGATGATATGTTGGATATGCTGTCCGGGGCAAAGGTCTTTTCCAAGCTAGATCTGAGGAGTGGCTATCATCAGATTCGCATCCGTTCTGGGGATGAGTGGAAGACCGCCTTTAAGACCAAGGATGGCTTATATGAGTGGAAAGTCATGCCGTTCGGTCTGACAAATGCACCTAGTACTTTTATGAGGGTGATGACACAGGTCCTTCGTCCCTTCATTGGTCGCTTTTTGGTTGTTTATTTTGATGACATTCTGGTATACAGTAAGAACCAAGAAGAGCATAAGGATCACTTGAGGCAAGTCTTGAGAGTACTCCGTGCTGAGAAGTTATACATTAATCTCAAGAAGTGTTCCTTCATGCTGCCCAAGGTTGTATTCCTTGGATTTATAGTGTCATCAAAGGGGGTTGAAGCTGATCCAGAGAAGATCAAGAGCATCACTGATTGGCCCACACCTAAGACTCTAACAGAAGTCCGTAGCTTCCATGGGTTGGCTTCCTTCTATAGGAGATTTATCCGGAACTTCAGTGCAGTAATGGCACCCATCACTGAATGTATGAAGTCGAGTAAAAGGAAGTTTGAATGGACAGCTGCAGCGACCAAAGCCTTCGCTCTTGTGAAGAGGAAGATGACCGAGGCACCCATCCTACGCCTACCAGATTTTGACAAAGTATTTGAGGTAGCTACAGATGCTTCACATGTTGGGCTAGGAGCAGTGATAATGCAAGGAGGACACCCCATCGCTTTTTATAGCGAAAAATTGAATGAGGCCAAGAAGCGCTATTCGACTTATGATCTGGAGTTGTATGCAGTCGTCCAAGTGCTACGCCATTGGAGGCACTACCTCATTGGTAAGGAGTTCATTTTGTACACTGATCATGAGGCCTTGAAGCACCTTCACTCACAGAAATCGATTAGCCATAGACATGCCAAATGGGTAGCCTACTTGCAGGAGTTTGTATTTGCTATGAAGTACAAGGCGGGAAAAGTGAATACAGTGGCTGATGCACTTAGCCTGAAAGTGCTCACACTTAACACATTTTCAGCACATGTTATTAACATAGATCAGATACGAGGTGAGTATACATCTGATTCTGATTTCAGCACTGTCTTTATGGAGTTACAACAAGGTGGGCAGCACTTAAAGTACTCTATTCATGACGGGTACTTGTTCTTTGGCACGCGGCTTTGTATCCCAAACTCTTCCCTACGTCATCACATCATACGAGAGTTACATGGAGGAGGATTAGGGGGACATTTTGGGAAAGATAAGACTCTTGCACAGGTGGCTGATCGATATTATTGGCCATGCATTGCAAAGGATGTCGATCATGTGATCAAGAGATGCCGTGTATGTCAGTTGGCAAAAGGGGGAAAACAGAACACAGGTTTATACTCTCCACTACCTGTTCCTCATGCACCGTGGCTTGATGTTAGCATGGATTTTGTTCTTGGACTAACCCCTACTAGAGAACGATATGATTCCATTATGGTGGTTGTGGATCGTTTCTCAAAGATGGCTCATTTTATACCTTGTCGTAAGACTTTTGATGCTTATCAGGTTGCAAAGCTCTTCTTCAAGGAAGTGGTACGACTACATGGGCTGCCAACTAGTATTGTGTCTGACCGTGATGTTAAGTTCATGAGTTTTTTTTGGAAGACATTGTGGTTGAAGACAAATACAAAGCTGAACTTTTCAACTGCATTTCATCCACAGACAGACGGACAGACAGAGGTGGTGAACCGTAGCTTGGGAAACTTGTTGAGGTGTTTGGTTCGAGACTATGAGAAGACATGGCCTTCTATTCTTGACATTGCAGAATTTGCCTCCAACAGCTCAGTGAATAGGACAACAGGTCGTACTCCTTTTGAGATCTTGCTTGGAGTCCAACCTAAGCGGCCTATTGACCTTATGTCACTCCCACCCCAGGCTCGAGTTAGTATTGAAGCTGATGAGTTCTTACGTCATATCACTGAGGTGCATGCCAACGTCCGACGACGTATTGCCTTGAACAATGAGGTGTATAAGGCTTCTGCTGATCGTCATCGGCGTTATGTAGAGTTCAAACCCGGGGACAAGGTGATGATTCGAGTAAATCCTGAACGGTTTCAGACAGGTGTCAATACCAAGCTACATCCACGAAAGATGGGTCCCTAGGTGCTAAAACGTATAGGACCTAATGCTTATGTGCTTGAGTTGCCTGATGACATGACCATAAGCAACGTGTTTAATGTGGCTGATCTTCACCTTTATGTTGGGCATCATTCAGATGATGGAGACTCGGAGCAAATGCTGAGGTTGCCTCAACTGAAGCCACCCACTCCTGAAGTTATTGAAGACGTCTTGGATGATAATTACAAGACCTCTCGCCGTGGCACCGGTTATCACAATTTTCTTGTCAAGTGGAAAGGCCGTCCCCGAAGTGACTGTACTTGGATTCATGCTGATGATTTCAAGAGACTTGATCCCGACTTGTATGAGCGTTACATGTCCCTTATCCATTCGTCGGAGTCGAATGTTTCCAAGCCGGGGAGAGTTGATGCAGATTCTTCACCAAAC
This sequence comes from Macadamia integrifolia, assembly GCF_013358625.1. Taxonomy (NCBI): domain Eukaryota; kingdom Viridiplantae; phylum Streptophyta; class Magnoliopsida; order Proteales; family Proteaceae; genus Macadamia; species Macadamia integrifolia. Next base: position 19,301,996 of record NC_056570.1, read on the forward strand.
TAGGCTTGTTTTATTAGGAATAAGCTTAGGGTTGGGTTGTATACGTGTTGGGCCTTCAGTCCATGTGGTTTGGAGTATATTGGGCTACTTTTATGGGTCTAAACTAGGGGTTCTAAGGTTGCATACGGGATTCAATGATTTGTTTCCTTTTTCTTTAGTTTCCTTTTTAGATGGGGTTATTTAGTTTCTAATTTTCAGTCTTAAATTAGTTTCTAATTTTCAGTCACAAGACTTTCTATTTTGTAAGTTTCTATTTTCAGATTTAGTAACTAGTTGAGTTTCTAATTTTTAGTTTCCTATTTCAGTTTTTGGAAACTAAAGTTAGTTTCTATTTTATGTAACCCCTATCACTATTATAAATAAAGCTATGGCTCCTTTAATGAGCCACGATTTTTACAAACTACATGGCTGCTGCTGCTGTTTTCTCTGCGAGAGAACTTCCTTGTGTTTGATCAAGGTATTGGGTTGGTGTTCGATCCGACAACTCTTTGCGGCGAGAAGTCCAAGAGGTTCATCTTCAAGTGTTCCTTTTCTCTTTCAAAGTCTTCTTTTCAAAGGTTTGTTACTGTTCAAACAAATCAGGTAACAGATCTGATCTTCTTTAAATTTCTGGTTTCGAATTTCCCAGATTTCTCCTACCCGATCCTTCACTGTTCAGACCAACCAGCCACCTGATGGCTCCCTTATTCTGGTCGAGTGTTAGGCCTATTGAGAGGGTGGTTCGATCCTAATTTGGGGTCAATCAGACCTGGAATTTTATTGTTATAAAAATTCTCTCTATTCTGGCTGATTCTGGTTTCTGCCCAGAATTTTGAATCGCTTTGTTCTGGATGTTGCTGATTGGTTGCTGGTCATAAGCTTCATTGTTTAGTCTTATTGATTGGTGATTTAAGTCCTTAATTCCTTGGCTGATTATTCAGTTACAGAATTTCTGAAACTGTTGAGATAGATGATTTTCTGATATTTTATTGGGCTGGTTCTGGTTGTTCTTCTGATTAAAAGTTCCTGAAGTTTGGGGCTGGTTTGACTTGTCAAATCCATCCCTACATTAACTAGTTTGACCCTTTTTATGGGTCCAGCTAGTCATTTGAGAGTTGGAATGCAGTGGCTTCAGTATCCACTATTCATCACAATTAGCAAGTCAGATCTTCTTTAGGGGGAAGAACCACCTTATAAGAGTGAGTTGGAAATCAAACTATATGCTACAAGTCTTTATTGAGATCTCCAGGTTGGTGGCAAAGAAGATATAGAAGTAGGAAATAAGGGAAGAGGAGGCCATGCGCACTGAGATTGTGTGGGCAGAGGCCAATAGCAAGCCCCATCCATCAAAAACATTGTTGAACGAGATTAAAACTACAAAGCCAATTTACAATAGACAGAAATAGCAAGTAGGAGTTCTGTTAATGTGGAAAGCTCAAACAAGACCAATGTAGGTCATTTAGATAAAACCTAGCTGCTCATGATACAGCGAACTCCTTCAATAGAGAAGATGTTACGTAACTAAAACTTCCCAATTATTATTATAATTATTACTATTATAGGTGGAATTGTTAATCATTACGGTAAGTTAGTAATTAAGGGAGAAGTTATAGGAGGGATTATAGGGTGCAGTAGTGGAGAGAGGTTATAAGGAAAACGTGGGGAGGGTGGATTGTAAGGTATAACCGGTTATCCTATCCTATATAATAGGAATTATTATGTAATAGAAGGGAGACAAGTAAATCAAAACTCCTATTTTCTCTCTTTGAGGATGAGGTTAGGCGGCCTCCTAATACACCCAACTCCCTATTTTCTCTCTTTTTCCTATTTTTCCTCCCTCTTTCTACCGTGTTCGTATCATCTGGTATCAGAGCCGGTTCTTCATGGATCAAATTTTCAACCAGATTCGAGATTCTCAATTGAGAAGTCTGGAATTGTTGGAAGCAATCTTGAAAAAGATTGAGTGATTGCCCGTGGCCATCGTCCCTGTGTATCTAGAGCAGCCAACAAGGAAAAAGAAAGAGAAGAAGAAAACAACAAAAAAGAAGAAGACCATGAAGAAGAAAGCGAAGAAGAAGATGAAAAAGAAGAAGCCAAAGAAGACGAAAAAGGAGGAGGAGAAGAAGAAGAGGGAAGTATTATTCACCACTTCCTTCAATGAGATGCTTGCTTCTACAACTAGATTCGTATGCCATGAGATGACCATTATAATTGTGATTTTTGCTGTGAAGATATGGGATCCCAGTGAACAATTATCTGACTTTACTTCATTGTCCTTGAGGACAAGGACAATTTGAGGGAGAAGAATTGTTACGAACCTAAAACTTCCCAATTATTATTATAAGTATTATAATTATTATAATTATTACTATTATAGGTGGAATTGTTAGTCATTACGGTAAGTTAGTAATTAAGGGAGAAGTTATAGGAGAAATTATAGGGTGGAGAAGTGGAGAGAGGTTATAAGGAAAACATGGGGAGGGTGGATTGTAAGGTATAACCGGTTATCCTATCCTATATAATAGGAATTATTATGTAATAGAAGAGAGACAAGTAAATCAAAACTCCTATTTTCTCTCTTTGAGGACGAGGTTAGGCGACCTCCTAACACGCCCAACTCCCTATTTCTCTCTTTTTCCTATTTTTCCTCCCTCTTTCTACAGTGTTCGTATTAGAAGAAGTATTGAAAAAGTACAATGTGTTAGTAGAAATTTGATTTCAAATCTTTGGCCTTTGATAACCTTTTGATTCTATAATTAATAAAAGGAAAGAGCAAAATTGACTAATAAGGTAGGATAGAGATTTACCTGTAAGATTCATACCTAGAAGAAGAATTTGTAATTTATCAAACATGAGCAAGGGAAACCATTAAACGTTCTGAAAATGGTTTAGTTACCTTTGGGCCATGACAGTTACCGTATCTGCTAAACTCATTGTCCGGCTCTGACATGCAGACACACAAGAGGCAAGAAATGAAGTCCTAAGTGCTGCCCTTGTGAAGTCATAAGCACCATTGGCTATGATCTTCCTGATCAATCCAGTTATGCCATGTAGCTCTTGCTCCGTGGTCAAGAACCATATCGAATCCAAAGAGATACACAAGGCGTCATTGAGAGTCTGTGGGTCTGCCAACAGAATCAGACTTTCCGCAAGCTCCCAATCGTGAGAGCTCACCGCACCCTGAAACATACGACCCAGCTCAATCCTGTCTTGCCTACTAAGCTTCTTATCCTGCCCATTCTTGTCCTTCTTGCGAAGCTCAAAATCTGCGGCCGCAATCCTCGACTTGAGCTTTTTCGGACCACAACTACAACCACCAGAGATGATTGGATCTTTTCTCAAAAGTGGTGCCTCTCTTGAGAAAACGACGTCACTTCCCTCGCCCTTCTCTGATAAAATTGCTTCTCCGTTGTCCTTAGAATTTCCGAGTCCACCATTTTCTTCGGTTCCCATTTCTGCACACAAGGAGTCATCGGAAGTGATCTGCATCTGATTTCCTAAATGCAATCCATCCCTCTCCACCACAGGTATGATCTCTTCTTCCATCCCCTCCTACCAACCGCGACGGACCGTATATCCCAAAATTGGTACACTCTAGAATCCAAGTCCACCTCTCAATTTCTCATAATAACAGAAAAAATGTGTGACATGTCAGGCACCAAATCAAACCTCTTAAAATTGGATGGGATAAACGCACAGATGTAAACAAAGTGTAAACCTCTTCAGATTCTAATGTCTAATGATGCAGAGGAAAAACCACAAACTCATTCAAACCGGTCACCATGAAAAACGAGGAGATTGGCAGAAACCTAGAAGAGAATCAAGCCAAAAGACCAGACAAAATGATGTATGATTCAAACACAAAATCCAATGTAGGTAGAGAAAACACAGATGATTAAAGAGACAACATCGATTCGATTAATCACTCCGCCAGATGATTCAACTACTCTTATCGGCAAGCATACGTGTATCGGGAAACTGAAATCTCATTCTTTATCAGTCCCAGAAAACCCAATTCCGTCGTTATACCCTAATCTTCAGCAGGAAAGAGAAATGGAAGGGAACCGAACCACCCACCCTCTATAAGTCCGTCCAACGTCAAGAGCCCTTAAAATCCACCATGATCAAATCCACAGAAACTGCCTGAAATAAATCAGAGATCAAAAACCAAGCAACAGACCAAACAGATGCCAATAACCAACAGGAAAAATAAATAATAAAAAAAAAAGGGGGTGCAGGGGGCAGAAATTGAAAAAGAAACGACTTTATAAATCCAAAGGAAAACAGAAAAAAACATACATCACAAATTGGCAAGGAAAGAGAGAGGGAGGGAGAGAGACAAATACCTGGTTAAAAAGAGGTAATTGGGAAAACCAAGGAAGACGGAGAGAAAAACCACAATACTTGAAGATAGCTAATAACCCACATAACAGAATCTAGAATTGGGAATTGAAAGGGGTATCGCCGTCGAATCCATATCTCAACACTTTTTCATTGTACGAAACCCAAATCCATGGGACCGATCCATTTCGGTCCGGTACCAGTAGCAATCACGGGTCACAGTACTAGTTGTCAAACTCGGATCGGATCGGTCGGCATGGGCTAGATTGGAATGGTATTTGCCTTGACAGATCCCCAATATTGAATCCCTCACTTTTTTCGATCTCGATTCACATGTATGATCGAAGGGAAAAATCTTAACTAAATTTTTTTTTTTTTTTAATTAGGGATAGATATATCTAATATGATCCACTCCAAGTAGATCGCAATTGGCATTGGAATAGTATAAGCCTTGACCGATCTCATGACCATTCTCGAGTTTAAAAAGCCGATACGGTGATCCTATGATTCCTTACGACCCCCTCCTCTCTGTCTCTTTCCTTCCTTTTATTTTTTTGGCAAATGAAGTACTATTTTTTTTCACACATTTTCAGTCTGAGAGAGTGCCCCGGCATCCAAACCCATGGGAGTGTAAAATGACCATCGTACCTCTCCTAATAAATGCCCAATCGTGCACTCTCATTGCCTGGGCATAGGATCCAAGACCACACTCCAACATAGAAAACATTTTTCCTTATCCATCTAATAATAGAAGGCAATGTTTTCAAAAATCACAATACAGATGTGCACATTGATTTTTTTTTTTTATTTGTTTTAATTTAAGGTTCTCTTTGGTATGATTTCCCCAGAGCAGAGGCATCAGTCCAGCTTGCATATGCTTATTTTAGACGTTTTTCTTCGTCTAACTCAGGTTATAAAGCTCTAGCTCTCGTACTTCATTCATTCCTTTTATTGGTTTTCATTGTCTTTTATCTTTCCGATAAATTATATAATGAGAAAATAGATTTCAGGTTTCACCTTCAACTTTGAGCTTCGAGCGAGAGATGATAGAATTTGGGGTTTTTTATTAGAAAAGTATAAAACATACTGAAATTACCTATTTACCTTTGATTTTGAGTAGTTTAGGATACATTGTATTTAATGTAGCTCAAAAATCAACATAAATGATTTGTTGCTACAAATTACAGATAGCTTGAGAGTAATTTATGATTTGTGATTTATTCTAATTTATTATAAATAGAAATAAGTGCTATAAATTATATCAAACATTTGTAAAAATATAAATACAAATATAAATCAAACCAAAGAGAGCCTTAAACCATCTATTTCCATTCATTATTGGGATAATGCATAATAGTGTTCAAAGTATTGGTACACATGCATAGACATAAGGGTGTCAATTCGGTTCGGTCTTTTATCAAAAAAAAAAAAAAAAAATCAATTTGGTATGGTATCAGTTCGATATACTGCATTTATAACCCCTACCAATACCATATCAAATACTAACTTGATATGCTATCAGTATATGGTACGGTGCAAATATGGTATGGTGTCTTTTTTATATCATACCCCATACAAATACCATACCAAATCCAACTCAGTATGTATATCCCATATCAATACCGTATCGAATTTAATTTCATTCCATTCGATACCAGTAATTTGGTATGGTGTGATTTCGATATTCGATATTCGATATTCGATATTCGGCATTCAATACACATTAACACCCTTACATAAACATATAAAGGGTATTTGATTAAATTATACTCAAAAAATTTTATATGACTTATCTAGCCTATATTTTCTCTGTCCACTGGTCAATATGGATATATCATGGGACAAACACAACTTTTTTTAAGTAAATTGGGAAAAAGAAATACCTTATGACATTTAAAAAAATAATAGATTTGATAATATCAATATAATCCAACAGTAAAAAAATTATTTCTGTAAAAATTTCTGTATTCATTTTTCTATTTCTTTCTTCTTTATCACATAATAAATACTCTTGAGTCTATTGGTGATGAGAATAATAGAAATAAGGATATCGGTTAAATACACAACCACACAAAAAGAGTCTCCAGTCCTTTGGTGCGTCCCACCCCGCCAAACAAAAAGAGTTCACTACATGTCATAGTCACCTTTAGATGCCTGTACAATAATGGCATGCAATCAAACGATGTCATCAAGTGGTTCCCAATGAATTAATCTCGCACACATTATGCTCCGTTGGGGGTAAGAGACACTAAGTATTAAAAAAATAAAAAAGGTTAGGAGACGCCAAGTTACCAATGATGCACAAAACGACAAGCATGTGATGATATGATGTATTACTGCATGCATATTGCCAATGACACATGTCTTTCCAAGTGAGATGGATCAGGTTCTCCACTACGGTGCGGTACACTGTGCAGCGACATTCAACAAGCACACCAGGGCACTGTTTAATAACGTCTAGAAATAGCAAAAATGAATTTTCACGATTTCAGAAATAAAAACGGATTTTATGGTATTTGATAAATCTGTTTCTTGAAACATTTTTTTATAGATATAATGCCACTAAAAACCCCAATAATATCATTTGATGCCCAAAAGGGATAGAGGGTTCGATTACCTCTTTTTATGTTTAAATAGTTGAGAGATTTATCGGGCATAACAATTTTTTTTTCTCTCAATTTCGTTTATAGAAATTTCGTCAAAGTCGTTTCTAAAATTGTAAATAAGCATAAATTTTGATTTATGTTTCTAGAAACGGGTGAAACAGAACAATTTAATCAAACGCGTTTTAGGTTGTTTCTTCATTTCTGGGAACAAGAAAACGTGGAAACGGCATAAACAGAACTTGTCAAATGGTGCCTAGGATACAAACTCCAATACATGACTCACATTTTGACATGGAAAAAATTGTTTCAGGCTTCTTTTACGTCTTGCATAGATGACCAAACACAAAAGAGTAAGAACGGGCTAGTTCGATGAGGGACTTTTTGATGCCTAAATTAGGTCTCTTTGTAAACAGTAATTTCAATAAGAATGGAAAAGATTTGATCCCTATGAAAAGACCTTACCTGAGTATTTATAGTTGTGGAGTGGCAGCAATAGAGAGTCCCAATTAGACAAGTCTCCTAGTGCTAGTACGAGTGCAAATATAGTAGGAGTTATACTTGAAGAGAGTATTTGGGAGCGCTAAGCCTAAAAGTGTACATGGCTAGGAACCGCCACTTAAGATGCCAACCCAAACCTCAATGGCACCCCCGACATTTAAGGCGCAATTCCAGAGATCCTGCGTCACCAACTCAGCAAATCTTACTAGCTCACCGAATCATCAATAGATCTTATCCCACGTTGTGTAAGAAAATTGCCCAATTAAGGACTCTCCAAATAAGCAGTCCAGGACCGAAATAACAACATGAAATCAGGGGTGAATCTCTCAATAAGATCCTATGCTCCCAGAACAAAAGGGTATTCCTAGGATATATAATGCAAGGTAAGGAGTCAGTTTCATTGTCAAACACTTACCATGTACGAACTCTAAAAAAGCTGCTACCATCCACTGCGTACTTCTAACCATCACGGCGGTCTGTGACCAACGTTTCCCCCCAGTGATAACCCAACACCTAAACCTCTATTGGGAAGGGTCGTAGCACGAGGGAATGTCAAATCCTAACCATATGCTCATATATGAGATAGTACGACTGCATAGTACTTTTGTGTCCCATTCCATAATATACCAATGCACTTGTTTCTAAGCCGACTCCGACATCTAATCTAGCCATTCAGTACATGCTCGACTAAACATCATTAACCAATAATTTAAATAATCCATACTCATGATTCAAAGCAAGTAGCAAGTATTTGGAAATGTAATGATTCCACATGACAATTCATATATGCATCTAATAGTAGTTAAGCATATGCATGAGAATGACATTCATAATGTCAAGATAATATATATGAAATGAAGATGATGTCATAAACACTCCCAAAATAAAATCAATTTTCTCTCCCGACTTACTTATTCTTGTACGAGAATATACGCACACGATATGAGTAAGATCCGGTATGTGAAGAAGAATGTCTCAAAATCTAACGCAAATAAGAAACTTAGAATACGTTCATTTTGGGACCATAAAACGATGAAAGATATGGTCTCAATGCATTTAATAACGTGAAGGAGGCTATTGATGAGTTTGAGTTCAAATGGAGCTCGTTTGAGCCACAGGAAGACTGTGATACCCTACTTTCTAAATGTGGTCTATTTACCCAGTTGGTTCAATTTGGTCGTGCAGGATTTGAACCAGATCGAGTTGAGTCGTGTACCCTATGGAATATGGTAGCAAGGGTGACCCTGAACTCGAGATGGCTAGACGAGTCTGAGTTAGTGCTTAGTGAAGTCCGCATGCCCAAGCCATGCACTTGCACTTATCACAAGGCCATGTATGCACAATAAAGGTACGTAGCCATAGTTTATGTCGAATATGCATTTTGATCAATTATCGGGAGTGAAATACGTGTCGGGGGCTGAGCCCTATCGAATTATTCGGCTAAGTTTCGATCGACTGGTGGGTGGTCATAGGTGGGTCAGACCCACTAGTATGACCTACCAGTCTAGTCATTAGATATTTTAATCCAGGTATAAATAGCATTTATTACCCTTCTTTTTCTCATTTAATGTTTTACAAGGTAGGTAAGAAGAGTAAAGAAGAGAGAGAAAAGAAAGAAAGAGAAGGGGAGAAGAAGGAAGAAAAAGAGGAAGAAGTGCTCGTAGGGCGACGCCGAGGTTAGATCTTTCGATTCTGACACCGAAAAAGTGATCCTTGCTTGAAATCTACATTTTGAGGTGAGTGAAACCCATATTTCTTAAACCCTCAAGAAACCCTAAGTGAAACCCTATGATTCGGGTAGAAATCTTTTAGATCTTGTTAATCCCACTTGAGAATATGAATCTAAGGTTTAATGAAAGACCTACATGTTGTTTTTTAAGGTTTTAGAGGAAGAAATTGTAAGATTTGAAAAGCATTTGGTGATTTCTTGAGTAGAAGAAGAGATTTGGGGTTTTAAAGGTGTTCTTGAACAAAGAGGTAATATCCATGCTTAAGCCTTTGAATCGACCCTATGTCTAGGTTAGAATCACAATATGGGATCTTAGATGGATGGAAAATGTTGTCGAATCAACCCCTTGTGGTTTCCCTAAGGTGGGAAGAAGAATAGAAGCAAACAAAAAAATCCCAGTTCTAATTGGTGGGTGCCCTGGAAGTGGTTGGACCCACCAATTCGAAGTCCGCCTATCCTGGTTGGGCTTCTGGCTCGATCGACGAGCAAGGACCAGTGGGCACCTGGCCGACTGGTTCAAACAGAACCCCTGGGTTGAGTAGTGGGCGAGGATCGGTGGGCACCTGACTCGTCGCTCCTGGCTCGTCGGTCCTAACAGAGCCCTTGGGTCGAGCTGTGGGCAAGGACCAATGGGTGCCTGGTCCATCAGTTGGCCTACTAATCTGACAGTTTGGGTTTCAATGGGGCCCAAATTTGTTGAGTAACCTCCTATAGTGATTTTAAACATGTTGGGATCATTATACCTCGTTGATTATGAGTCTAAAATAGAGATATACTAAACTCAACCTTTTTATGATAGGATTTACTAAGAACTCGTGCTGGATCTCGCTTGTACTAGGCATGAGCTATTGTACATATCTAGGTAAGTGGGAAGACGACGTTGACTTTATTTTTGGAGTGTTTTTGCATCATTTCATATTTGTTATAGACTAGTCATGTCATCACTTTATTACTGTGTGTAGACTAGTCATCCTCGAATGCCATTGCATGCATTGTCTTGTGCATTACGAATTCCGTTTATGATTGCCATGTTGTAACTTAAATTATTAAATGCTTATTCCTTGCTTTGAATTATGAGGTGGATGATTTCAGTTATTGAATATGATGCATTGCTATACTAGATGCCGTAGTCAGCTTGGAAACGAATGATTGGTGGCCCGTGGTATGGGACGCGGTGGCACTATGTAGTCGTACTGTATCATATAGAAGCATGTGGTTAGGAATGACATTTCCCTGTGCTACGACCCTTCCCAACAGGGGTTTAGGTGTTGGGTATATCACTGGAGGGAAGCCCGAGGTTGTGTACCAACGGTGGAGGTTAGAAGTATGCCCGGCTGATCACTAGGATGGTCGGTAATTTTTGGCGATATAATCAGAGGGTCAATCGTACTACTTTTACTTTAATGCAGGGCAAGACCCATTTTACTTTAATGTCACTAAAAAACAAAAATTTACTTTAATGTCACTAAGGAAGAACAATTTACTTTTCCGGTACCCACGGTTGGCCTTCTCCGATAACCCTATGGGCATATCGTGGGATGGAATTTGTGACTTGTACATGGGGCATACGCGCACTGTGGTTGTGAGTAGCACATAACCTATGTCTTAGAAATGTTGCTTAGGTGATTAAGGTTATTAAAAATGGACTTGCATATATATAGGTTCATTTGTATTGCGAATGATTGCTTAGTCTTTCTTTTCACTTACTGGGCTAGTGAGCTCATCCCACATGCACAAAAATTTTTAGATGATCTTGTAAGTTATCCAGTCAAAGAGCTAGAGCTGAGACCCACCGTAGAATTCCCAACCGAGGATTGGTGGGTCCCCGAAGATCTTGGGCACGATGCCGAGTGCTTGTGCGAAAGTTGTGTTACAGGACAACAACATTGATACCAACCCGGAATTCTTTTTGATTATTTTGTTATGTTACCCCTTTTATGCTTTGGATATTTAAATTGTATTTCTTGTGTATATATCACGCCTACGAGTCCACATGTAAATGTATTATGTAACACAATTTGAGTATCAAGAGTATTGGGGTATTTACAGGTATATACATACAAGACTTCCATTGAAATACAAATCTTTCTTTAAATGTGTGTGTGTCATGTTGTGGTTACTGCATCAGATGATCCTGGCAGGTTTTAGCTTAATAGGAGTTAACTCACTCACTGGTCCGATTCTGTGAGAATGGGGTGTGACACAAACAACACTCAGACACACACCCACAGGTTCTACCAGCGGGTCTAGTACCCGTCGGTCCTACCTTCCAGTAGGACCCCAAAGCCCAGTTAGGACTAGTGGGTTATATCAACAGGTTTAGGTACCCACTAGTCTTACCCGCCTGTAGGCTCCAAAACCCTGGTAAGACTGGGGGGTCACACTGGTGGGTTTGGTTACCCACCGGTGCTACCCGTTGGTGTTTGGCGAGTTCTGTTGAACTTCTTCTCTTCTTCATCCCACCTCTTGGGAATCCAAGGGGGTTGTTCCAACCTCATTTCTCACACATTTTTGGCTTCATCCACCTGATTATATCATATATCTAAGTTCAATCAAGGTTTTTGGGAACAAAATCATACCTTAGCTCAAGAAACCCCAAAAACTTAGGATCATCTTTCCCAACTCAAAACGTCACCAAAATGCTTTCAAATCTTAGTTTCCTTCCTTAAACCTTCAAAGAAATCACATAAGGTTTCTATTAACTCTTTGATTTGACCACACACAAGATAGTTTCATTATATTCCAAGGGTTTATGGCGTTACCCACCAGTGACTACCCACTAGTTGGCCAAAAAAAGGCCAACATTGCTGTATTTTGGTAGGAATGTGTTCTTAACCCGTATCTCACTCCCACCACTCATCGTGGACGAAGTTCTCATTATCCAATACGATAGCATACCTTCCCTACTCGTACATGGCCTTATGATACGTGCAAGGGCACGATTTAGGTGTGCGAACCACTTCGGGCACCAGTTCAATCTTGTCCGATCATCCCGTATTTAATGTCACCCTTGTTATCATATACTATAGAGTACCTATAGTGCCCTGCTCTTTAAACCTGATTATTGACCGGTTGGTTCAGTTTTGTCTTGCAGGGTCCGAACCGAAAAGGGTCGACGCTGGTGCCCTATGGTATATGATAGCAAGGGTGACGTCAAATGAGGGATGGCCGGATAAGATTGAGCTAGTACTCGATATGATTCATACACCTAAGTTGTGCCCTTGCACGTATCACAAGGCCATGTACGAATAGGAAAGGTACGTTATCATATTTGAATTATAAGAACTTAGTCCATAACCCGCGACGAGAGTGAGATACACGTAAGATTACACTTTCTCTAAAAATACAGCAAGGTTGGCTTTGTTTTGGCCAACTAGTGGGTGTCATTGGTAGGTGCGAGACCCACCAGTGTGACCCACCTATTGGGGTAATGTGGGCCCTAGCAAGCCCAATTTGGGTGAGCACGTGTATTTCGGACTCCTCATCGTAATGAGGTCTTGTATGTCCGATAATGGGCTACATCATCCAGAATCAGAATTTAATGTGTTTTGGTCCATAAAGGGGCAAAACCAAACGGAGCCTAGTAGATATTTATAACACTAGGGTATAAATAGCATTTAATCTCTCTCTCTCTCTCTCTCTCTCTCTCTCCCATTTGCGATTTCAGAGATTGTTTGGTGAGGGGAGTCAAGAAGAGGCAGAAAAGAGGAAGAAGAGGAGAAGGAAGAGAGAAGAAGGTATTCCCTTAGTTTCCCAAGCCGTGACCTACCTTTTCTCCGTCGTAATAGCCACCGGTGTCTTGGATCTACGTTTTGAGGTAAGTAACACCCTAAACCGACGAAATGTGATGAAACCATCTATAGTCAAATCAAAGTAATAATGGAACCCTTGTGTAATTTCCTTGAAGGATTTAAGAAGGGAAACAAAGATTTGGAAGTTATTGAAGTGACATTTTGAGTTTTGGAAAGAGGATCTTAAGTTTGGGGTTTCTTGAGCCAAGGTATGATTTCGTCCCCAAGATCTTGATGTTAACTTAGATCTATGGAATGATCAAGTAGATGGAGCATAGAATGTGTGGGAAATGAAGTGGGAGCAACCAACTTGGGCTCCCAAGTGGTGGAATGAAGAAAGGAGGAAGAACAACAAACACGCAGAATACCAGTGTCACCCCCCAGTCTTACCTAGGGCTTCCGGCTCAATCGACAGGTACCTGACCCGTCGATGTGACCCACCAGTCTTACCAGTGCTTATGGACCTACCGGCCAGTAGCACCCACTAGTTCCCTCTAGACCTACCAATGAGTAGGACCAACGGGTACGAGACCTACCTGTATGACCCGCCGGTATGGGCAGTTTGCATAAGTGGGCTCTCCTACCCACTTGTAGCCCAAATAAGCTCCGATGGAACTCAAACTCATTGGAAACCTTCTTCATGCTATTATGCGTATCATGACCATATCTTATGTCATTTATAATTCCAAATTGGACGTATTCTAAATTCCCCTCTGTGTTAGATTTCGAGACACTCGTGTTCACTCCAAATCTTACCCGTACCGCGAGTGCATATTTTCCTACAAGAATAGGTAAGTGGGGAGAGGACTTTGATATTACTTTCTGGATTATATATTGACATCCCGTTTGCCATTCCCATGCATATACTTGATTTGTGATTGATGCACAGAGAACTGAACATATTGGATCTTAAATTCCTAAATGCTTATTTTATGCTTGGAATAAGGAGAATGGATTTAACATATGTTGGAATGTGGTGATGATTTGCCGGACATGTGTGGGATTTCTAGACTAGATGCCATAGTCGGCTTAGAAACAAATGCATTGGTACACCATAGAATGGGACACGAAAGTACTATGCAGTCGTACTATCTCATATAGGAGCATGTGTTTAGGATCTCACATTCCCTCATGCTACGAACCTTCCCAACAGAGGTTTAGGTGTTGGGTTATCACTGGGGGGAAGAGTCAGTCGCGGACCACTGTGGTGGTTAGAAGTATACCTGGCCGATCATTATGACAGTTGGAAACCTTGGTGATATATTCAGAGGGCCAATCATATGGCTTTTATTTTCTACTGTGGTTCGGCCATGATTTATATTTCTGCTATGGTTCGGCCACGATTTAATTTTTTGAGTGCTCACAGTTGACCTTCTTCGACAATCCTATGGGTGTATTATGGGATGGAGAATGCGTCTCATACCTGAGGCATACGCGCATTGTGGTTGTGAGTAGCATGTAACCTATAACCTAGTAATGAATGTTTAGGTGAATTAAGAATAAAATGAATCTCATGCATATAATATCATTTGTCTTGCTATTTCTTGTGTGTGTCTTTCTTTCCATTTACTGAGCTAGTGAGCTCACCACTCGTATATACATATTTTTAAATGATTACGGGCTACCCAGTAGAGGAACCCGTGCTGGGTCCCACCAATGAAACCCCAGTGGGGGATTGGTGGGCCCCTGAAGGATTCAATCACGGTGACTGTTGCCCATGCGAGAGTTGTGTTGCAAGGCAACAGTAGTAGACTCTACTTGCTGTTTTCTTTTTTATTTTTTTGGTATAAACCCATTTTTGTGCTCTCAGTAATTAAATTGTTATTTCTTATGTAAATATCATGCCTACGGGCCCATATGTAATTATACTATGTATAAAAATTTGGATATTAAGAGTATATGGGGAATTACAGGCACTTATACATGAGAAGATTTTCGCTGATACTATATTATTTCATACATGTGGTTTGCTGTGTTGTGGGTACTGTATCAGATGATCCTGATGGTTTTTGGGTTACTTGGAGGGAACCTGGTCACTGTAGACACCCAATTTTGTCACCCTCCTTAGGCTATAATGAAATGTGGATCTTGGACCGACTTTTGACTTCCGATCAATAGAGATGTTGGATTAAGAAAACCCTGGAAAAACTCTGCACAGGAGAGAAGAGGGTCCAATTTTGACTTTTCATATATGAAGGAATCTAGTTAACATGACTGTACAGATGGATAGTACTTAGAAATACAATTTCGATAATATATGGCACGTCAAAATCGGACCTTCGGATCTCTCGTAATCATCCTAGAAAATTCACATTTTCCTGTAAGTATGCCGCGCACATTGGCAAGCATGCTGGAAACTTTAAAAAATCTCCTACCTACCCAAAATTCATCCCCTACCTACCAAAATAACCCAGAAACATTCCTCTACCTGAAACTCTAAAAACCCCCACGCGGGAGAGCAGAGGGTCCAATTTTGATTTTCCATATACGAAGGAATTTGATTAAGATTATCGAACAAATGGATAGTGCTCGAAAATATAATTTTGACGATATATAGCACATCAAAATCGGACCGTCGGATCTCCCGTAATCGTGGCCAGAAAAATTTGTGATCATGAACGCTAGCCAATAGGCCAACCCGCATTCATGCTACACGCGCTGGCTACTGCCTAGCGCATGCCAACCCATGCCTGCTGCCCAGCCAGCTCTGGCCACACGCATGCTATGCAAGTGCCCTCGCATGCTACGCACGTGCCCCCGCATGAACCGACCTATGCCTTTGCATGACCAGGCCCGCGCCCTCATATGACCCTGCCTGCGGCCCCGTTGGCTGCTACTGGTGCCCCTATTGGCTGCAACTTGTGCCTATGCCTGCTGCTGCCCAGCCCGTGCTACTGCTGCCTAGTTCTCAGCCAGCCTTGCCTGCTGCCCTACCAGTGCCCATATGTGTGCTGCCCCTTGTGCCAAGTGCTGCATATCCATACCACTCCGCACATACCCATGCCACTGCTAGTACACCCATGCCACTACCTGCGTGTCATGTGCCGCACACCCATGATATTACCCGCACACTTTGTACATATTGCTTGCCCTCCTATGCTGACCATGCCTCATGCACTTCGGCCCAATCTTGTGCGTCGCCATCAATGGCCAGGATAGGTTTTCCACTGGCTCGGTGGTGAAGAGATTTCTTCTTAACCCACTTAGGACCAAAAACCTACTTTTTGCCTAAGAATTCTCTCTCCCAAAAAAACCCCTTTTACCCATTGGATAAAAGCCCTCTTCACCCACTTTAGTCCAAAAGCCCTCTTTTGTCTGTTGGTTAAAAGTTCTCCTTTCTTCCCATTGGCCCAAAAATCCTATAAATACCCCCTCCATTGGATTGGAGAAACCAAACAACCCCACCTCACTCTATAGTAGTGAAGCCCTCTCTCCTCCTCCCCTCCCCCCTTTGATTTTCTTCGGGTCTTCGGATCTTCGATGTGTTCTTCGTGACTTTAAAGATCTTCAATCCAAGTTTTTAACCCAATCCAGTTTTTGCCAAAAATAGTATGTTCTTAGCCTCCCCCCTTTGAGAGTTCTTGGTCCTTACCAGAAATAGAAACCCCCCCTTATGAGGTTTCTTCGGTCTATGAAGAGATCTTTGTCAAGATCCGTAGTTCTGTTTGGATCTTCGAAGTGTTTTTCGGGGATCTTCAATCCAGTTTTAGGTCAATCCATTTCTTTCCAAAAATAGCAGTTCCTAACGGAAGCTCTATCCGAGTGCCTCTGGAATCTTTCCAGAAATAGCCATTCCCATCGGAAGCTCTGCCAGAGTGCCACCTCAGCCTATCTCTAGCGGAAGTTCTGTCAGAGTGCCACCTCTTCCTAAGCCCAAAAATAGCCTTCCCTCGCCGAAGCTCTGTCCGAATCCAAATTCGAAAGTAACCGTTCCTAGCCGGAACCCTATACGAATACCATCACATTTAACGTCTCTCAAGAAAGGAAGTTAGAGGTCAGGACCATCTTCCCCTGAGCCAAGAGACCATGAAAGATAGTCCGAGCCAGTACTAATCAGGGGCCCACCCCTCTGACCCAAAACAGGGGTTAAGTTCAGGTATAGTTTCTCAACAAAATTTTCTTCATGTAGACTTTATATAGACCTTGTTTTAGTGTATATAATAGTTTAAATTCAGTCAGTGTATATATGTGTGATAACTTAGCTATGCATGTGGAATAGTAATAACTATAGAAAATGTTCATTCTTAAGCATCTAGTGGGAAGACCGGTCGAATCGGGTAGATTGGGTGCCTAACACCTTCCCAATTCTATAACCTGACACTTGCTCTAAATCTATGGACCAGACCAAATTTCAGGCCCTTTTCCTAGGAATTGGGCCCACCCCCAGGTCCTGGGCCCATAATCCTAGGTGGAGACTCCAAACCCCCATTTGTATGATCCCGATCCCCATATTGGACCATCATCAAATTCCCATCTCAAATGATGAATTTTACACTCTTGCAAAATAGGCCCCACGTATCTCCGAGCGGTGATATGGCGGTGCAGGGGCTGTAGGGTAAGCACACACGACACACCCCTCCCTCACGTGAAAGACAAAGAGGAGAGAGGATGGGATGCAAGTCCTTCCCCCCCCCAAAAGGGGAAGAGAGACATCTCATCATCTACGGTCGCTACTCTCACAGTGGCGACGCCACTGGGGAAAGAATGTCAAGCTTCCGACACTAGATGCTACCATTAAATGCAAAAATATTTTCCAACACCATATTTGTTTGAAAACATGTTTGGCTAATCCTATGTTTGTAATTGTATTCATTAACCGCATCATGCATCATGCTTGAAGTTAAATCATTTGGTGAGGGTACTCCCTGTCATGCCCGCACCCTCGGGGAGGTCAGTGCATGACATACTAAGTACTCTGAGAGCAAATGATAGCAGCTTCCTGTACAAGAGTGGAAGATATCGTCAAATGGTGAGGATGTTGTAATTGTGCCATCACCCTTGGGGAGGTTTGCGCACTTTATGACATTTTGAGATCGAATGTGTCATCAAACGGTGAGGATGTCCATAATTATGCCAGCACCCTTGGGGAGGTTTGTGCACTTTATGGCATTCTGAGATCGAATGATGGTTACCCTACATTACACTTTTGCACATAATCACTCATTGTTCCACCACCCTGTGGCTAAATGCTTAACCTCGTGTGCAGTCATGAGTAATGGCAAGGAAGTCACCCCTTAACCGCATACCTACAGGTATATCAAAAGGATCACATAGCTTGCGTATATAGATCCTGCCAAGGAAGCCTTGGCGGTCCTGTTGCATCCACCGCATACTCGCATCATGTAAGAAATAGATGAAGAAGCTAGGAGTACCACAAGCTAACTATAGAACTTGTTTGCGGTCTTGAAGAGGAATATTCCTACATTAAATTCCCGTCATAAAAATTGCTTTCCTAAGTGGGTTTCGGATAGAAGAAGTCCCTCCTTAGGAAAAATGTCCAGATACATGACTCAGGGGCAATCCCGTTAAAGTCACGTAAAGTCCCGAGAAGTCATGAAAAAATCAGGAAGAAGGACACCTAGTGGGAAAAGAGTAAGGGCCCATTTGGTATCGTTTCTGTTCCAGAAACACCGTTTCGTGTCAAAAACAAAAATTTCAGTTTCTGTGTCGAAACGCAGTTTTTAAACGAAAAAAATGGTGTTTCAAAATTTTAGATTTTTATCGGAATTTTTTTTTTGTAAAATGGAACGAAATTGGGAAGACGGAACTCCATTTTGGAGTTCCGTCCAATCTCGTTTTTTCAGTTTTTTTTTTCAGTTTTTGTTCCAAAAAAACAGAAACTGACCATAAGTGCACCAAATAGAAGATTCCGTTTTTTCGTTCCAATAGAACGAAAAAACTCCAGAAACGTTTTTTTAGAACGATACCAAACGGTGCCTAAGAAAAGCATGACTTTATTACAGGGATTGTCTTATGGGAATATTCTCGACAAGCCATTTGTATGAATCTCCCACTTATGACATTGAGTGGACTAGGGGCATCAACCCCTATCCACTCCCTATCATTAAGATGACTAACTTTCGATGAATCATTGGGTTTAATCTAGTGAATGTGTGAACAAGGGGTTGGGAATTTAAGAATCCTAAAATAAACCACTTTTGGTTCAGGCACAATTCCACACCTCAAGTATTATCCGCGGTCCCTTTGGACATGTCAGGGTAATTGGTTGACTCACCTAAGTCCAGCATCACCTCCGTTGTCTCCTCGAGATTGTCTACCACTGAGTGATTACAGTCCAGTTAGCATGGATCCCCAGAACCCTGAATCACCCAAGTAAGCATGGGTCCATCCCGTAGAGACCTTACAAACAGAATTGGCTGAAGTCAAGAGACGGATAGCTCAGATATTGCATGCGCTTCAGAACCCTCCCAGAGCTGATCCTAGAACTGAGCCGGCACTGGCTTAGGGAGATTTGGAACAGAATGGAGCTACAGATTATTGTGGGAACTCTTCACGAGTTGACTCAGGAGAACCAGAGCAAGTTAGGCCAACCAGCCAGAGAGGAGCCTCACCTACCCGTCCAAGTAGTTAACGGGGAGCCTACTCTAGGGTCCCTCCTCCTAGGGTAATGATTGAAGATGGGGAAGAGGAATTTGCAGCATATGTCCTCATTGAGCCTTTAGGGATGGAGAAAGAAAGGAAACTCAGAGAGCAATTAGAGAAGTTAGAGAACATGATTCAAGCGGGAAAATCTCGGAAGGCCAAATAGTGGATTCAAAGAAAATGAGTTTCTTCTCCAAGGTAAGAATTCCCAAAAAATTCAAATGGCAGACTGATAGGTTTGATGGGTCAGGAGACCCCAAGGCTCACCTCAAAGTTTTTCTCATCATCGCCAAGTCGTGGCAACTTGCAAATAATCAGATGGGGCAAGCCTTCATGTTAACTCTATCGAAACTAGCACTAAGGTGGCTCACATAGTTGGAGTCACCCCAAACTCAAAATTGGGTGACAGTGGTGAAAGCCTTCACCAAACAGTACTCATACAACACCGAAGTGGATGTGAAGCGACGAGAGCCTGAGACTTTGAGGCAACAACCTAGAGAAGGATTCACTGCCTTTTTGATGAGGTTTAGGGATAAGGCCGCCAAGATGGTAGATCGGCCTTCAGAAGTAGAGCAAGTGGAGATGTTGATAGAGAACTTATCAAAGCCTTATTATGATGTTCTTTACTACCAACATCTACAGACTTTTGATGCCTTGATAGCCATCGGCACATGCATGGAAAACAAAATTCTGATAGAGGCTCAGTATCAAGGATCATCCCAAGATGCAAGCAAGAACATTAGTGTTGGATGGGGAAAGGGTTTAGAAACTAATGTGGTGAGTGCAGTGCAGCAGTCAATCTCACCAGCCACTTCTTCACAGCCATTCATAATACAAGCAGATGCACCCTCCCAGAAGGCCCCTCATCCAAGAAAGCAGTTTTCTGATTTGGAAATGCCCATGACAGCAGTGTATAAGAAGTTAAAGAAACAGGGATAACTAGAGATAGCGGCTCCAAGAGTAATCAGCAAACCTCCTCCAGCTTGGTATAGGGTTCATGAATATTGTGCTTACCACACTCAAAAGGGGCACAACACTGAAAGATGTGTGGATTTGCAACATGCGATCCAAGACTTGGTAGACAACGGAACCATTGAGGTCAAGGTGAAGCAACCTCCCAATGTTAACACCAATCCACTTCCCGATCATGTGAACAATCTAGATGAAGAAGCCACAGAGAGTGACCCCACTCAAATCATTGTACCTAGAACTTGGAAGAATCATATGAATGCTCGCGCTTATAGGAACTCATGAGTTAAAGGGCTAGAGTTATGAGGACTCCCAAAAGAAGAGAATCATCAGAAGAAGAATCATAAAATCAGACTCCCATCGTTCATCCTTCCTTATCAACAGAAGAATCCGCCGTACCATATTACTATCCTCCACCATAACTCCCACCTTCACCATATTACCAGGCTTCACTATACCATCAACCTTCACCCCACCATCAAGAAGAAGGAATTTCCTCATCCTATCACCCCCAATCTTCATATCATACCTTTCACATTACATCATCTTTATACCATCCCGCTTCGTATCCCTCATCACCCTTATATCAATCCCATTCTCAAGGTTCAGTATATAACCCAAATGAAGGATGGATGGATGGGTACGATTGGAAGGATGTGCTTGCACTACCAGACTCCCCAAAGATGACTTCATTAACGGGATCTGTGAATGCTTTAGGAGAAGACTAGGATGGTTATCCCACTTCTCTAATTCATCCCACCGTGCCTCAAGAGGATAACCCGGAGAACATTGAAGAAGTCACAGATGACCTCCTTAGGGCAGTAATAGCATTGTCAGTAAGAGAACAAATCAAAGAGCACATCTCCCTACTCCACATAGGGAGTGACACAAAGGCTGATGAATTAGGTATGGTCCAACTTTGAACCAGCGATGTTAAGTCTAACCCTGTGGAAATCTTCCGGTCCATACGCTTGAATACTACGAACATTTGGATGCAGGTGAATTTGATGGTCAAGAGAAATTTGATGGAGAACCAAGTGAGGGGGAAATCAGTGAGGAAGAGGATGACGATGACAACGACAAGGACGAGAATGAAGATGAGAAGGATGGAGATGACTCTGATTCGCAAGAGGATGATGAGTATCCAGACTGGGATGACTACTAAGGGCCTTGGTACAATGACAATGATGATGAGTCAGAATATTACTCACCAGATCATCAGACATGTTTCTTAGTCTATGCTATCGGTAGTGATGATCTAATAGATGATCCGATAAGTGGCATTTACCCTTCCCTTTGTATGGGAGGAGATGATTCTACATTAGATTCATAAAATGATGATTAATCTGGAGAGCCGACATAAGTTTATATGGACGAATAATACTCCACATTTGAGTTGGAAGAAAAGCTGTGCGAAATGTACTCTAACACATTGAGGATGCAAGAGAAAGTGGAAGAAATTGACAACATGTTGGGTGAAGTTACTATCAGTGATCATTACTACAATGAGCAACTAAATGATCTGAAGGAAATAGGTCCAGATGACACATTCGCAAAGGTAGTAGATGCCGCATTCCAACAGTTGTCTAATGCAGTGAAGAAGTTGTGAGCCAGGGCCCTCGACATTTGTGGAGGACCTCGACTTCCCATCGCAAGCAGGGAGGGAGAATCAGAAGAAGAGGATGATCTTATGGTAGGGATAATCACCATAACATATAGTGATGATGAAGATTGTTATCCCACAAAGATTATTGTGAAGAAACCTGTCAATGTGATGGAAACTAGAAGTGGAATTGACTATAAGGACAAGGCTCTAGCAGTGGACTAGTTAGGGACCCAGGAGGCTGGAACCAGCATCTTGAAGAAAGAACTAGAGAAACCAGTCTTGGCTCAACTTAAGAAGTCATAGGCTAATATCTCAATTTGGGATTGTTGATGGCATCCCCCACACATTGTGAAGTAGTTTTGAAGTCTCTCACCAATGTACAAGTGCCGATCAAGATAAATTCGGCACATCTCGCATATATAGTAGGGGCAACATATGTGGTGCAATCCTTGATGTTCTCAGATTCAGAGCTTCCCAAAGGGTTCCAGCATAATGGAGCTCTCCACATCACAATAGAAGGACTTGACAAGGTGGTTCCCCAGGTTCTTATTGACAATGGGTCCGCTTTATATGTGCTACCATTGAGATCGGCAAAGCATATTGGCATCAACCTGGAAGAAATGAGGCCGACTACCCAAACCATATGGGTATATGACAATACCAAGTGAAAAATCCTTGGCATCCTTATTCTTGCCGTAAAGATTGGCCCGGTGAAGTTTGATATTGATTTCCAAATCATTGATATCAGCCTTTAACATGCTCTTGGGAAGGCCTTGGTTGCATCATGTGAAGGCAGTATCCTATAGTCTCCATAAAAAAATGAAGTTCATTCATGAAGGAAAGATGATCATGGTAGTCGAGGACCTTGGCCAATGTTGAAAATGGAGAAGAACAAGACCAGGAAGTTCAACTAAGTGGTTTTGAATTAGATACAACTTGTGCAACTATTGATAAAGAAGTTCCAAAGGAGAAAATCCCAACTAACTATGAAGCCATCTGGAGTCCATTGGTGAATCAGATGATAAAGAATATGCAATATTTTCCTGGCATGGGACTAGGAAAATATCATCAAGAAGTTCCAAAGCAGCCTAGTTTGGCAGTGAACAAAGGAAAGAATGGTCTTGGGTACACTCCTCTGACCACCAAGGGGCAGAAAGTGCTGAGGATGACTAGGAAGATCTCCATCTCTTACTACCCTACTCTCAATGGGTATTTTGTAAAAGAAGGAGAGGATTTCCATTTTTACAGAAATGTGGAGCCATGGTTTGATGAAATTGCCCCAAAGATACAACCAGAATTTGAAGTATTTTTCCAAGACGAGTTCTACTGGGTGACTCATGAAGTGGAACAACAGAAAATTCTAGTTAAGGAAAGTAATCAAGATAGTTGCATCACCGTGATAGCAAAAATTGCACTGATTGAGAAAGGGTCTTCCTTTGGTGACCCTACAACATTGATCCAAGCCGGGGACCCCGAAGTGGTTAACACCTTGGCCAATATTGAAATGGAGAAGAACAAGACCAGAAAGTTCAACTAAGTGGTTTTGAATTAGATACAACTTGTGCAGTTATTGCCAAAGAAGTTCTAAAGGAGGAAATCCCGGCTAACTATGAAGCCATCTGGAGTCCGCCGGTGAATTAGATGATGAAGAATATGCAATATTTTCTTAGCATGAGGCTAGGAAAATATCATCAAGAAGTTTCAAAGCAGCCTAGTTTGGTAGTGAACAAAGGAAAGAATGGTCTTGGGTACACTCTTCTGACCAACAAGGGGCAGAAAGTGCTGAGGATGACTAGGAAGGATCTCCATCTCTTACTACGCTACTTTCAATGGATATTTTGTAAAAAAAAGGAAAGGATTTCCCTTTTTGCAGAAATGTGGAGCCATGGTTTGATGAAATTACCCCAAAGATACAACCAGGATTTGAAGTATTTTTCCAGGACGAGTTCAACTAGGTGACTCATGAAGTGGAATGATGAGCACAATTATGTGTGAAATCTAGGGTAGTAAAACATGCATTTTACATATTTAGAATGGATCTACCTTTGGTTTTACTCTCTTTTTGCAGGTTTTATATTTTCAAGGCCTTAAGGACTATCGGGTGCTATATCTTCAATTTTACACGTAAAGAGGTCTTATTTCTTTTCATGGTTACAAAGAGGATGAAATTCTGAGCAAGATGGACGTGTTCAACTAAAAGTACACATTTGTTTGGTCACCCGTACAAATGATTATTCTTTTCAGTCCAGAAAAAGAATAATGGATCAGAACTGAACCGAGATGCAGAACCAGCCCGTTTGCAATTGTCCCAGAGGTACAAGGAATACTCCAAATGCCAACAAGGATCGATGGACCACATCCTTAAGTGATTAAAGATTTGTTTTTGGTAACAACAACTACCTAGCGTAGTTGGTGAGCTATGGTGTACAAAATTCCCTTGCTCACCAAGAGGTCTCAAGTTCGAAACTTATAGTTGTTTTTTTTAGAGAACTTTGTTGAAGATTTTTTGCTTTTCACTCACTTAAAGCACTAAGGGCATGGAGGGGATCTCCACATCAAATTAGAAGCAAGCAAAATCGTGGAAGGGTTCCTGCGCAAGAAGAGAAAAAAAAAAGGAAAGAAAATAAGAAAACAAATTATAGGAAATTTGTCAAAGTTTATTTCTCTCTTCTCTCTCCTCCACCTTAGCACTTTTGGTCTCAAAAGATCTCACAATCAATTGTGGGTTTTTCTCTTTTAGGAAAGAGAAAATTGTTACCCTACCTCCCCATTCCCTATAAATACAACTCATGTAAGAGGAGGGGAGACAATTCATTCTTCTTCTAGTTTTTTTTTAGTTGCTCTCTCTTTCCCTCTCTCACTCTTTAGTT
Organism: Macadamia integrifolia; assembly: GCF_013358625.1. NCBI lineage: Eukaryota > Viridiplantae > Streptophyta > Magnoliopsida > Proteales > Proteaceae > Macadamia > Macadamia integrifolia. The sequence continues at coordinate 19,326,988 of NC_056570.1, forward strand.
TTAGTTCTTCTCTATTTTTGCTTTAATCACTTTTGTAATAGTTTTGTTATGTCAATTAATGCAAGCACTCTTTTATTTTTATTCAGCCTTTTTATGTTTATGATTTATGCAATTGAGTTGTAATTTTTTAAGTTATAGTTCTAGGCTTAGATCTAGGTGACAAGATCACGAGCTGTGGAGCAATTTTTTTTTTTGAAGTTCAAGCATTGATTCAAGTAAGTAGGCTCCTTCAATAGTCTTCTCTCCCCCCTCTCATTCCCTCTTCCGACTACCCTTTCTTTCTTAATTTAGGATTTTTATTTTCAGTCGTTACATTATTGCTCTCCCTTTCCCCCAAGGTTCATGGCTAGTGTATGTGTTGGCTTTGCCCCTCCTAGCTATAGAAC
>NC_056570.1:19327473-19331488 GCF_013358625.1 Macadamia integrifolia
AACATTTAGCCACATCAAATCATAAAAAATTAACATTAAGTCATATTAAGTTATAAAAAATCAACATTTAGAGAAATACTCTTATTCTATAATAAGTTTGGCTGGTCAAATGATTTTATTTTTACATGAGACTTTTTGTATTAGTTATAACATAAAATCAGCTTTCTAACAAGTCTAAGTTACTTAAATCTGAGTTGCAATGACAAAGTTATGCTTCAGTCAAACTTATTTTTAAATGCGCGAATACTATTAAAATCGCCTGAATGAAAATAATTTTATGAATATCAAAACAAAATATTATTTTACCGGACTTTTGGTTTTTAACAATGTTTTAACATGATAGAATTTATAAAATTTTCATAATTGAGAAAAACCCTAGCATTTAAAAGTTGAAAATCGTCCCTATAACCAAAATCCAGTTTTTGTTCTTGGACTGGGGGGTTGACTTTTTATCATTTTGGAATTTGATTTTTAAACTATTTTTGTTAGATTCAAATATGGGGTATTTGCTTATTTATGAATAATATCTTAAGTAAATGAATCATTTACTTAAATGATATTTGACATCAATAAGTGCCGAAACACAAGACGACATGTAGTGCAACAAGGCGGCTGTCGCCTAGGCCCTAGGCAAACCGTCTGGACGCCTTGATAACTATGGTGCAGTGATGGACTTTCAAAACAATTGGGGCAAAAACATGTCTGCGACTCATATGTGTTGCATTTAGAGGAGTGGCCATCTGTAGTGGTACGCAGCTGATGCAGTTTGGCGATGGATTTATAATATCTTTTATTTACTTTCCATTTTTAGAGTTAGAATTAGTATGATAGATTTTTAATTGAGTGAGAATTTTATTTCTATTTTAATTAGATGCAATATTTGTTTCAAATAGGAAAGTAGGTCTGTTTTCAGTCTTTAAAAAGGTTTATTGAACTCAACTGAGAGATAGAATTGATTGAAATTGAATGAATGTTTTGGGTGAAACCATGGCTGTTGTGAGCTGTGAATCTTGTTCTGCCTCTCTGAAATTCTCTTTTCTGTTATTCCCTTCCCTTTCCTCTTCGACTCCATCTTCTTCCTTCTTGTCTTTATTTCTATTTGTTACACCTAGCTGCTGCCCTGTTTCTAGCGGTAGTTGCAGTCGCAAACAAGGGGATCGATCTCCCTCACCCTTGAGCTGCTTGGACTAAGACCTTGGTCGAGAGCTCCCTACCTATAGGCGATCAAAACCCTGGAGTATTACTTTCAAGAATAGTTCTGATCAATAGTTCTGATTTGAGAGATCGAACTCAGGTTCAGATCTGGTTTTGCAGGTCACCGCCAGGAATAGATTCAGCTCGCAGGTTCCCGAGTGTTGCTTCATCTTTGGGGTAGGCTGCTTTTGGTATTCATACTTCTATAAGAGAAGATTGATCGACTGAAATCTGAGGTTGATCCATGTTGGTGTGAGAGAGCTCCATCAATACTATCGAAGCTGCCTTTTTTTTTTTCTTCTGGTTCTGGCGCAAATTGAAGAAGAGTCGGGAGTTGCTCCTTTTCTGTCTTTTAATTCTGAATTCCCATCATGCCCTTCTCTTTGTCTCAAATTCTTTCATATCCCCTATTCCTATTTTACTTCCTATTGTAGCCCCATCAAATTACTGTTAATTCCTTTTGAGTCCCCTCTCCCAAACTGCTTGAGAGTAATCTGATTATTTACAAGTCTGCCACTCCCTTTTAAAGTTCCATTTATTTACAAAACTGTCATTACTTTTTATATTTTGAGTTAACAACTTTATTGTGGGCCCTAAGCGATCCGATTTCAGTCTTTGGAACCCGGATCTGCATTAACAACTCGTGGATTGGAGCCGCTTAGACACTCCGCCTAGAATTGAGTGGTGAGAGTTGTATCCCTATCATCTAACATTTTTGCTCGTTTTGCAGGTCTAAAGTATGTTTTGTTTGTTTTAATAGGTTATTTCCATTTCAAGTATATAAGTTATATGTAGACTTATGCTAGTGTTCAATGTATTCAGCATACACTGTACACTAGCAAACTTGGGTCAACACCACAAGTAACATTTTGGGGGGTTTTTTTCTTCTTTCATGAGACTAGTTCATGGATTAGGTTGGAAATGGCAAAAAAAAAAAACTATATGGGGGTCAAAACCATGGTTTCCACCAAGCTAGAGAAAAGTTCTTGGTTTCCTCGAAATTTCCTATGTTTCGACCAAAATTTCGGTTTTGAAACTCGAGATTTAGAACCATGATTTCACATGATTTAGTACTATAATATACCCAATACAAAGAGACCAATTAAATATGTAATTGCACGTGAAAATGGAGAAAACATATTTAGTATTATTAAATATCAGAGACTCAGAATATGACATCAAAGGTGTAGGTGTACAGCCAATGGCACTGTCTTCACAAATCACAAGTTCACATGACATGATTTAGTACTATAATATACCCAATACAAAGAGACCAATTAAATATGTAATTGCACGTGAAAATGGAGAAAACATATTTAGTATTATTAAATATCAGAGACTCAGAATATGACATCAAAGGTGTAGGTGTACAGCCAATGGCACTGTCTTCACAAATCACAAGTTCACATGACATGATTTAGTACTATAATATACCCAATACAAAGAGACCAATTAAATATGTAATTGCACGTGAAAATGGAGAAAACATATTTAGTATTATTAAATATCAGAGACCAGAATATGACATCAAAGGTGTAGGTGTACAGCCAATGGCACTGTCTTCACAAATCACAAGTTCACATGTAAGCATAAAGGTGCAAATACGCTAAAGTCCCCCACCCTTCCTCCTAGTCTCCTATTTTATGTCAATATCACATGAGTACCGAACAAGATGGAAAGATGAGGAAGTTTTCTGCCATTAACGAAACCGTTCCTTCGACTCCAATTCAATGACAAAAGAGGGACTTGTAAATTGTATGTCGGAAGAAACGCTCAAAGTCCATTACAACAAGTTGATGTCTCATCACACACATTGATGCAGATATGGATGCACTTGACTGATTGGACCAATATGACCGGCTTTGGAAGTCAAGTGCTAAGAAGAGCCAATCCAACCCAGGGTTTTGGTCCAACAAGGGTTGGAAGTAGTAGTTTATTATATAAGTCTTACATTTCCAAGTAGTAGCATACGTACGAGTGTTAGTAGGAGACAGAGTTGGTTTTTGTGTTTCCTTTTGAATTAGTTTCCTGTTAGGACTTGTTTCCTTGTTAGGGTAGTTTCTATTTTAGTTGATTTCATTTTCTTTGTTTTTTATTTTCTTATAAATTGCTTGTAACCGGGAACTCAGATTTGAAGTTGAGTGCTTCTCTCCTTTTCCTCCTTGCTACTTTGATTTTCTTCCTAGGCTACTTTCTCTCCTAACTGACCATCACTCATACTTTAGTTACCCCAACCTTGAATATAGATTACCCGGTTGGAAGATGATGCGAACGTGCCTTCACTGTTAAGACAACTGAATGTACCGGACTGATAGGGCTGTGCCACTGGGGGCTTGGGAAGGAGACGGTGCTATCGACACAAGATGCCACATCCTGTGATTGATCACCATGAGTGGTGCGGAATGAAGACGATGAAGTGCCATGCTAACCATACCCACCATACCTGACATTAAATGTGTCTTTGGGAAATGAGGGTGCATGCCACTATCTTAGTTGCTTGGACTCAGTAGTACCCTCCAAACTTAGGCCTCCAAGTGTGTCAGACACGGAAGAAACATCCATTGCCATGGCAACATTGTTATGCTCCTCATCTAGTCTGAACCTATGGTACGTGGCTTTGATATAACCTACACTTGAGGGGGTCATGTGCACCATTGTTAGGCTTCAACTCCTTCTCTGCTTGGCATAGTTTTTAAGGCGCTGGTAAGGCGACGCCCTTAGCAACGCCTTGGCGCGGATGCGATCTAAAGATGGTAAGGCAGTGCTCCGCCTTATGTGAAGTGGCGCCTTATGGGGTTTTTTTTTTTTTTTAAACACATTT
>NC_056570.1:19331543-19351387 GCF_013358625.1 Macadamia integrifolia
TTGTTAACACTTGAGATGTATGGGATCAGCTTTACTCTACCAAAAATAACCAAAACAAACAAAACAAAAACACGATTCACAAACAGGGTTTGGATTTTGTCAAGGGTTTTAAGAAAGAGCTTTGAGAAGGAATCAAGGAACAAGGAAGAACCACTGATCTAGGCGACCATTTTGCTCCGGCAGCGGTGAGCTTACTTCGGCAACGGTGCACTTCATTCTTCTTTGACAGGAGTAGAAATATAGTGGATGACCTTAGGGCTTAGGCACTCATTTTGGCATCATAGAGGTAAGTATAATAAATACTTGTATTTTTTATGTCTTCTTTTCTTTATATTTATAGTTTTGTTTCATAATTATGTATTTATATTATATGTTAATATGATTGATGATTGATGATTGATGATTGATGAAGATGAACTTAGTTTATTCACTTTATTGATTTGTTTTCTTGATGAATATCTTACATTGGTATGAATATGAACCTTTAATATTTATTTAACATATGAGTAATAGGATTCAACTAGGATTTGAGCCAAATAGATTGGTTTTATAAAAAAATTACACAGGAACGCTTTAGTCGATAAGGCAACGCCTTATGCCCGCCTTATCGCTAAGGCGCTCCGAAAGACTCTCAAACGCCTCCGTCGCCTTACCGCCTTAAAAACTATGTGGCTTGGTCAGACTCCTCTCGGAGGTCACATTTCTCTCTATCGCCAAGATCATCACCACCACCACCACCACCATCATCATCATCACCACCATATCTCTACTAACAAAGGGTGACAATGTGCAAGTATGACCATTGGATTGCGACCAATCAATATCCTCATCATCTCCACCAAGTTGGGACCCAAAAGGTAGGAGTGTCTTTGATTGCACTCGACTCTCTCGAGAAGGCATGAATTCAACCCATCTCCTCCTTGAGAAGCCATGTTGTGCTCTTCTTACAATGTTGCAAGAAAAAGTGTCACATCATTAAATTTTCTACATCAATTAAAAATCATATGACAACAAGAAAGCTAGTTCATAATTTGTACCTAAGTCATTTTTTTTTCTTCTTAAAACTAATTTTTATAATTATTCTTTAAATAATAATAGCCTAAGTAACCAATATGTGAGTACAGAAACAACACAAAACATTTCTGAGTTGAAAAGACAACCACAATACTTTAAAAATTGTTTCCTAGTTTTCAAACCAAATTAGAATATTTTTCCATATTTTTCTTGTATATATATATGTATCATTTTTTATTAAAAAAAAAAAAATGCAACACTGCTGTAAAATCGGCCAGTTGTGTCCAACACATATAAAACTGAGCTCCACCCACTAAGTATTATTCAATTTTTTTTTTTAATTGTTGCAAGAAAATCAAAATTTTAAATTAGAAAGTAAAAGAAAAAAAAACAAAGCAGAATTTTAAACAGATTTTGTGGGGTCATAGATTGGAGCTAATTCTATATACTTTTTTTTTTTTTGGGTAAAAAATTACTTTAGGGAAATAGGTTATTACCTTAATGTTTGAATTTCAACCTATTTCCCTCAAATCCACCAATGTGGATGACTTGCGCAGGCTTCTAACAACTTGTTCCACCAAGAATATGAAGTGGAATGGCCAAAACCAGTTAAAATTGATGTTTAACAGCAAGTTTCACACGAAACATGGTGAAATATTGATATAAGTCTGTTTCGATCGACTTTTAAGTATTTATAACACATGGCTGTGACATTTCGGCGAAATGGCATGGTTGACTTGGACTGAGATTCTGACTGAAACTTGAAACGGAAAGGGAAGACAGACTCAGAAGTTGGAAGTTCCGGTCGAAATCCTGAATGCCTAGTGAGTCGCGGCCTGTTTCATGTCGGTTCAGGTCAAAACCGAGTTAGTTTCGACTAAAACCAGGGACTTGTTGAATTATGATTGGATGTAACTGTTAACTATAAATAAAGCATGGGGTATTTGACTGTAGATGCAAGATTTTCATTCTTGTTCTGTTATGCATCAGAGCATTCTACTGTAATGATTCAGAAGCCATTTTTTGGTGGTGAAGCCGAGAACTACTGGTGGTGAATCCAGTCTGGCCTTGTGGTGAAACACCCAGGTTAACTATTCTTTTTTGTTGGCTTCTTTCAAGGAGCCGTGCAAATTCCTGTAAACAGGGTGCAGCAGAGCCAGATTCATTCCTGCGGTACAGCTTTCCTATTCTATCTGGGAGTTTTGGTAACTAATTATCGACAGGTTTGATCACTTCTCTGACTTCATAAATATCAATCAGTCAGTAGTCTGGTCTGTTTTATGCATTCAAAATTACATCTTGCTGGCTGAATCTTGCCTTCCAAATCTTGGGTTGGAGTACTTGCAATTCCCATCTTCGGTGGGAATTCAAGAACTGATCTTTATTGTTCTGTTGTCGTTGATTGTATATACTAATCTAAGAGTGCGTGTATTGAATCTGAAATTCAATCATTCAAAAGATTGGCTGTTTGGCTGTTTTGAGGTTTCATTGTCACACAAGGAATTGTCTAATTAAGCAGATCCAACCCTTGGATCTTGTGGCTGATAATTCCATTAACAATTCTAATCATATGGAGGACCAATTGACCGGTAAGGTCTGCTGGTCTGAGTTGTTGATATGATTTTATTAAATTCTCTTGATTCTGCACTTCTCTACTCTGTTTTCAATCATGTTGTGGTGGTGAATGATCTTTGACATCAGAACCACATTAAAAGGTAAATATGGAAAATGATTTTGTTCTTTGCTGACGAAACATGTTTTCTTTGAGCTTACCAATTTGCCCTGCATTTAACTTCTTTATGGTTTGGTTCTCTCTCTCTCTCTCTCATCCTCTGTAAAACTTCCAGCTGTTTAATTGACCACACAAATCCTTAGAGGGATTTGGTTTAGACATGCCATCCTCTCTTTTGCCTTGTGCTTGTGAAGGAATTGTTGAGAGTAAAAGCCGATTTGAGGAATCTAGTATTTCTGTATGTGTATGTATATTTGCATCTTTTTAATTCTTAGTGATTTAAGTATTCAAAGTGCTTCTATTTTTCATATGCTCTGATGTTCCCTTGTTCCCTTAGTTTTAGCCAGTGTCATCCCCCTTCCACAATCAGATGGGAAATTGATTCATTGATGCCCACTTGCTTCTCAGACCTGTGCATGGTACATGTACGTGAACAAGGCCAAAACCAGTCCAGACCGGTTGTGGGATTCAACTGCTGTGATAGGCAGCCTAGTCAAGTGTGGCCTAGTTCCATATTGGTCCGATGGAGCATATCAAGAGACCTAAAGACAACTTGCTGGAGATTTAGGAAGCCAAGCTGCTGCTTGCGTGGAGATTGTTTGAGATTATTTTCTATATTTTGCTTGGCTATTGATTTGCTGATTTGAAGGAATACTAACTACAGATTTTGTGGGGGTAAATATGGATGGACTCTTGAGATTTCACGGTTCCCATGTTCAGCCTGCATGGAGGAGTTTAAGCTTCAAGATTTTAGGAAATCTTTGATTGATCTAGTTTCCATTTTCATATTTCCTTGTAATAGCTATTGTGAAGATATTATCTAGGTGGTTTGTAATTTTAGTATTTCAATTTTAGAAAGTAGGAATTCTAATTTATTGGGTTTCTATCTATGTAGAAGGGAGGGATTTGTTTTGGATTAGGAATATGTATGTGAGGTTCTATTCCCCATCGATTTTGTAGTAGCTATTCAATATTATAAATAAGATGTGGCTGGACAGAATAGCCAAACAAGAGTGGAATAATAATTTTGTGCTCGCTTTGTGAGAGTATGGTGAGATGCCATTGGTGAGAGACCAACAACGGTGAGAAGTCGTGGGTGAGAGTCCCAAGTCAGAGAGACTACCCCCCATCCCCCTTACCCCTGTCACCTTCTTCTTCTTTCCCTTCTTCTCTCCCTTCTTCTCTATATTCAGTTTTAAGTTTTTTGTTGAAGACTGTTCGAAGCTACCCAGAGCTATTAAATCAAGATCTGATCTGGAGAGATAAGAACATAACCTGCGGCATCCATTAATTGCTTGAAGTTTTCTGCTGTTAACTTCAAGCTTCAGTATTTGAAGTTCTTTTTTTCAGATCCAGATCTTTTAATGCTGGAAATTGGTGACATCTTGTACTATTGTTGACAGTGAAAGATCCTATCGTGGAATTAATCCCTAGTTTCCTAGTTGGGGACTGGTTCTACGTTAGTACTCTAAACAAAAGGTCCCCCGAGGGGAGAAGAAAGAGAACCGTTGAAAATTTGATCATGGTCATTTTGATGATCTGATCTTACTATTTCCTTTGCTACAGCTTCGGATCTTGCTACGATCTTCACCATATAAAGCATATAAGGTATGGTGAATTGTTGAGAAATATTAAAAATCCATCCTGAAACCTCTATGGGATGCTGTTTAGGGAACTCTGAAGCTTAATCTTATTTGCCACGTGTAATTACTAAAATTGTCTCATTAGGGTATATATTTTCCTGTATTCGCTAGGGCTCTGTATGGTTTTATGTAAGATATGTGAGATAATATTTTTAGAACAACAGACCTGTAGGCTAGCACAAAAATTGTAACATTTGGTAGTTCATAAACGAGTTCACTCTTCTTTTGGTGGTCATAGTTTTCTGCTAAATCTGAGGATCTTGTTGAGTTCTGGTTTTGGATGGTGCTTGATTTTAATTCAGCTAGCAAAGTTTCCACAGATATCCTATTTTGTAAGCTTCAGCCTTGCATTCTTAGCTCATTTTAGCTCCACTCAACTGGACGTTCTTCAGCAGCTAACATTGTTAGTCGTTCTACTTCATTTTGTTATGTACTTCGGCCATGTGTACTCTTAGTTCATTGGTCATTTCCAATTCCTGTAAGAAACTTTGGTGGTCTTCCCTTTGTGTATGTGCCTTTGGGGGTGGCGAGTCGGGGTGGTTGTTTAAGGACTGACTTTCTTTCCCAACGGGATAGCTAGGTCCTGCCTCATGATGTACTATTATGGAATACACAGCCTGAGAGCGGAGAGGTCTATCCTATTGAGGTTTTCTTGGTTTTTTTGTGAGAAGTAGTTTGGTATTCTTATGTGAAAAATGGTTTATTGAATAAATGAGTGAAGAGTTGTTCCCTTCACCTATCTTCCTTATAACTGTGTCTCCACTTTGGACTGAAGAAGAGGGGGCTTGGATTTTTAATTTTAAAACAAATGACTACTTTATCCCTCCATATTGAGACTTTAAACACTTGCTCATTAAAGTGCAGTGTAAAAATTACTAAAAATCAATTTTGGTCAAAACAAATGACTCTTTGAGCACTGCTTGATAACGTTCCTAGAAACATGTTTCTATACCGAGAAACATAAAAAAGGCATTAAAAGTGCTTGATAAATATTCCACCCCTTTTTAGAAATGTGAATAGAAATTTATGGTAATTTATGATACAAGAAACGTGAACACTTGTTTTGCTGTTTTTAAAAACAAGTTGAGGCCAAAATATTAAGGAAAAGCCCAATAAAAATCGATCAAAAGACAACTTATTTATCAAACACCAAAAAATTTTTGAAGATAGTCCTTGATGCCAACCGTGGTTCATTTTTTATTTCTATCTTTGACACCATGAATCAAATTGAACCGTACCGTCTCCCTTCCTTGGGCACAATAGTTGGTCGAAGTTTGAGCTGTGAAAGTCAAAGGTTATAGGTATAGTACCACCGGTCGTATAGATATTGGTGAATGTCGATATCAATATCCTTCTCCCTTGGTATTTTAAAATCCTCAAATCACCCCTGATAACCTCCCCCCTCCTCTAAGTATACCTTCTTCCAACAGCCTTAAAATATTTTGGTAAACAAGCCCATAAACTATTCAATCCCCATAGAAACAATGTTAATTAAATGTTTATGGGAGAAGATTTGTGTGAGATTGTACATGATGCATGGCCATGCATACAATCATCGGACAGTAGTAATTCAGATGCACTGTAGACCCTCATTTCCATCCAAGCGTTGTCTGCACTACCTGTGTATTATGAACAGCTGGGCACAAAACCTTTTGCCAATGTTTATGAAGAAACAAGTCGAAGGTAATTGTGAGCCTCTGATGCAACTTGGACCAGGCTATAAGTTGGGTTGTTGATGAGCTTTAAATGGAGTGAAGCCCATGGCCTGAACCAATGAAGTTCAAACTTAAGCCCAGTTCAATATTATACTAGTTTTATATACTAATCTGATTAATCAGGGCATTCTCTATGCATTCTCTAGCGTTTTCGAACAAATTTACAGAAAGTCAATTAATTTAATCCAACATTATTGGTGACACTTCAGGTTGGGCTTATGGAATTCTCTTTTAGGGTAACATTATTTTAATTCATGCTAAATATGTAATGATAGGAAAAGCAATTGCGGTAGATACCACCAAGAGCCTTCTCTAGGGATTAAAGAAAGTGAAGGAAAAAGGATGAGACATGATTGAAGTCTGGAGCCATTCAGAAATTTTGCATAATCTAGTTAAAAATTTTGCATAACCTAGTCAGGAAAGCTAATTTTTGGATGTCTACAGGTCAATTTCTTCGATCCATTTTAGACTTCAATCTTTGAATGATCTTGTTATTTTATTCAAGCAATTAGCTTACCTTGCTAGAACATATAAGACTTTTGAAAAAAGAAGGAGACTTGAATTGTAGACGTAATTAAACATTTCTAATAGTTATTCATTTTTCTTTTTCTATTAAAAAAAAAAAAAGAAACTGTTTTTGTTTCTTAAGTCACAATTTGGGCTTGGATTTCGTAGTTCAAGCCCAACAATGTGAAATATTTTTATTGGGCTTTTTGTAATTTTCTCTTTTTTGTTTATATGCTGTTTTATGATTCTCTAAAGATAGTAGGTTTAGCTCTTTTAGTCTAAAGGCATTTTATGTTAACAAATGTCTCCAATTCGAGTGTCCTTCTGATCAGATACATGGGTTGGGTGTGGCTGCATATGATAAACGCTTTTTTATTCTACTGTTATTATCAAATCTATATTCAGGGCTTTAACAACACGTATCAATGAAGGAATCAGCCAGAATTGATCGCAATAACCACGGGATTGGCCATTTGATATGGAAAAGAAGGAATATTTCAACTCCAAATGATAGAAATTGAGATCATTCTTAACCAATTCCAATGTGAATCGACAAATTCTCAATCCAATTCAATGATTTTTGAAACCCTACCTATAGCCCATTGAGATTCACATTCCTGACGTCCCTCCACATCTCCATTCGATACCTTGAGGGGGTGTTTGGTTCGGTAAGTTAAATGATGTATGTATCGGATATGAATGTCAATCTTTTGATAGACATTCTTCTGAATTATGTTTCTTTCTGAAAATCGTTTGGTTGCCCTTAAGGTTAGTACATGTTTATCGCGGGTTGAGATATTGGCTTCCGTAGAGAACGTCTTTTCGCTTTCTCCTTTTATACTAGGTGGTAAAAATGTTGCTCAAATATGAGTTTAAGTGTTGAGGTAAACTCAGATTTGGAACACATCCTTTGTAATATGGTTATTCATGAGAAGTAGGATGCTCACTTATGAGGGTCATCTTAGTGAAATCAAACAACTCCAAAAATTAAGAATTATCATTCTAAAAAATATCATCCCAAATATTTACCGAACCAAACACCCCCCTCACCAATCCAGCTAAGGATGACATTCTTACCAATTTTTTTTTTTTAGAAAGAGAGAGAGAGATTGAGTCTTTACCGAAAAACGTAGCTTTTATATTGCCTAAAGTTTTTAGTGGAATATTAAAAAGTAAAAAAGAAAAAATAAAAAAAGCAAACAACTAAACAAAAAGAGGTGGTGCGGTAACGCGCTGCTTTTACCTTATAGCGTAACTGCGTGAGAGGGAGTGGGGCCAGTGGGCCCAGTCGTTTGTTGGATATGGTTATCGTTGGGGGCGATCTAAATGGAAAAGTGGGATGGACGGAAAGAAACGGAAAGAAACTTCCAATTTCCATTGGTAAGAAATATAACGGCGCCATCGTCCTTTTTCTTCTTAGCCGCCTCTATTTTCATCAAGAAGCGACTCCCTCAACAATCCCTTGGCCTTACCGTACAGGAGATAATAATAACCATAACAACAAACAGTGGCAACAAATCTAGGGCTTTAGAATTCTAATATTGTATCAAGACCTACAGGTTAAGAGAGAGTCTTGAGTAGATAGTTTCTATGGGGTGTAAGTCTCCCAAAAGGTAACGGAGGTGTGCAAGGGTTTCTTCAAGTCAGACGGATATTGATTCTCGAGTGCAAAGGTAGAAGGGAGCTTGATTGTAAGATCACCCGTTGAGTAGAGACAAAAGTCGGCCTTAGTGATTTGACGATGCCGAGTGGAAGAGGCGTAGATTGTTGGGTGAATCCCATTCAGACTTTCGTCTAGGATCATAAATGCTAAGAGATTTGATGGCCTCACATAAACAAGATGGCTCCTCTGTAATGTTACATGGCATGTATTACACATCCAATGACCAAGAGCATTCAGACACGCAACCCAAGGTGCTCAAGCGTAGCCCAAGGCATTTTTTGTCGTTGGATGGTGTGAAAATCGTCTACAATTGTTGCACCGGTGTAGTGAGCATCAGGTGTGGTTGGGAGTCCCTTGGGGTGCGTATTCAGACGCTCTCAACTGTCTGATGCTCACCGCATTTCACCACTTGCTGCAAAGGATGTGAACTCCATTGGATATGTAGAGCGTGTAACGCTATAGACGATCTCAATATGTAGCATTCACCTCTAAAAGCTAGCAATTAAAGAAAGGGTGTAATTGTTTATGTCAGGCTCCTCAAATCGGATTTCAGATTATATTTTTGTGTGAAATCCCAATAAAACCAATCATGATGTATATAAATATCTTTTGTTGGCATTGTTGTCAACTTTCTTTGGCAAATGTAGGTGGTGACTTGATGGTATTCGTAATGTTCAACTCCTTGATGACTGGTTGGTATCTGAGGTTGTTGCGCCATTCCCCATGGTTCAACTCTTTTTCTTAGAACACACAGAGAAGATGGAAGAGATCGACCTCCCGGTTGGAGGCCTGCACTCTACTAGAGAGGTTCCTACCAACTTCACTAGTAGTTTTCAATTGAAGACCTTCATGTTGATACATTATTCAATTTCAAACTACTACTAAGTGAGGACCTTCATGTTTCGCTTATTTTTGTGGAAAATTTGATTGGGGACATTCTCACTAAGGATAGATAGAATCGCTTTTTAGAAAAGGAAACAGAATGATACCTTTTCATCTCTAATTTCTTTTCAAAAAGAATTTGGGCAGCAGGTCAATTGAGAGTGAGAGTTGAATACCTCCTTGCTGATTCTATCTTTGATTTGTTGATCTATATATCTATTTCATCTCTTTTTTTCTACCACAAACATATATTTAATGAAATATTCTACGCTTTTTTATCCATTTTTTAAGGATTAAGTTTTCCTTCACTCCCTAGAGAGGCCATTGGTGAGTGACCATGATATTGGACTCTTGTATCACATTAGCCCCCACTCACACCTCAATAGGATCAAAACAGATTCAGATACTCTACAATTAATGCCGGGGTGTACCCAACGCACATCCAAGGGCTAGGAACCCCTTGGGTTGTGTGTCATCTTCCTCTCTCTCTAGCCCTTGTGTTCAACCAGCTCCTTTGGGCCATGACCCACAGCACCCCCTGCGTCTAACAATCCACAAGCACATTCGTTTTTCTTTTTAGGGTTTGAAGATCAAATGTTTTACTCCTCCAATGGTCTCCCTATGGCTTCATCCTTCTCCTCCTTTCGATTGTTCCACTGCCACATATCGTCAAAGTATGTCTCATTGTTACATAGGATTTCAATCTCACCCTATCATTTTCATACAATGTGTTTTAAAACCTTGAAGGCTAAGGGGGAAAGCAACAGATGGTTCCCAAAACTACACGATGGCCGTGTCGTAGGTACTCCGTACTCCTCCCATATGGTCGGTGAAGTGAAAACTCGATTTTCCTTTGTTTTTCCAATTCATATCAGTCAAAAGTATAAAATTACATGTAGGCCTGGCGATAGGGGACGGTGGAGAGAAGGTTTCAAGTTGCGACTTTAGCTTCGAACACTATAAAATGGGTTAACACTAGGAAGAGGAGTTGCAAGGATCTCATACCTTCATACCTTCTTCGTTCTTAAGGCACTCACCCGCTCTGTTCCACACTTCATTTTCGATTCTGCTCTTGCTTTCTTCTTCTTCTTCTTACTGCACATTCAATTCCTACCCAATTGACAGCTATGAAGAACGAAGCTGCCAAATCCAAGAAGAAAGAAGTTCGCATTCCCCCAGAGAGGGGTCAGATTAAAAGGATGATCTTTACTGGGTTGCTCAGGTCTATTGTGACTGTACCAGTCCCTAACTAAGTGGGACAGGGGAAGATCAAAGATGCAACTCCAATGCATTAAGCTCGACCTCCTTCGCAACCTCACCTGCAAGTGCCTACGCCTCAAGAGTCTCAGAAGGTCATTACGACCCATAATTTCTGTCCTCACAAGTTATAACCTGACAAAGCCTATGAATAGAACCTCTCCTCTTTTCATTCTCCGTGCCTCTCACCTGCTCTGTTCCATAATTTCAGTTTCTGGTGTTTGTGTTGGTCTTCCTTTTTTTCTTCTCCTCTGTCTCTCTCTCTCTTCCTTTCTCTTGAAAGGAAACCCAACTCTATTGTTTCTTCTTACCTGATCCTGCTGCCTTTCCTCCATAGTAATTGTACACATAAGTAGGGGAGAGCTATAAGTGGGATGCAGAGGACTCTGAATTTACTTTTGTTTGGGAGTAATATGTAACCATAGCTGCTTTTGTACTGTTCAACGTAGGAATCGAAAGATGGGTTCTGTTCTTTTCTTTGAAATCTGAAAGAATCAATTTGGGGATTCTTTCTCCACAAATGAAATTTCACCAAGTCACAGAAATGAACTTGGGATTATTTTAAGTTGAATCCATCGTTTTCTTTTGGGTCGAAAAGTTGTATTTATCATCATCCACGGAAGCATATTAATTTATAGAGTAATTGTCTCAGATTGGTGGAATTTTGTGATTCTCCTTCTGATTATGTTGATTTTTTTTATTACAGAGATGATGAGCTTCACATATGATTCATAGGAAATGTGAGGTCTATATATGCTGAATGCCAATCCAAGTTCTGTTCTGTTTGAATCATTAGATTGTTTAAGCAACTCGGACCTTACTTTTGGGATTAGCATCATTCATGAATCTGAAAGGGTATTTATTCTTTGTATTTTATAATGAAACAAATAGGAAAACGAGCTTTTTGGAGTTGGGGGAGAGAGAGAAAGAACCCAAAATTTTCAGGTTTTAAACTATACAATACAGGAAAGAAGAAGGTATATTATAGCGTGAAATCAGGGATAATAAGGCATAGTAGCTATCAATGGAAAGCGGCTGGTGAATATGAGAGAGAGAGAGAGAGAGAGAGAGAGAGAGAGAGAGAGAGAGAGAGAGAGAGAGAGAGAGAGAGAGAGAGAGAGAGACCCCGGATAAGCCAGGGAAGGTGTCTGCTGAGTTAGACCCTAATGCAGCCGTAAGCATGGTTTTGAAAAGTAGGATTAGGATTAGGATTAGGATTAGGATTAGGATTAGGATCAGTTATATAGTTATATAGGGGCAAATTGGATGGTTTTGCCCTCAATTTCTATTAAGAAGTTATTTTTTCAAGAGTGCTAATTGGTTCGGTTTGGTGTAAGATTTTTTAAGTAAAATTAAAACCAAATAAACGATTTCATTTAATTGTTCCATTGATTCGGTTTAGTCAGCGTGCACCAAGTACGAATGTTGCGACTTGGTGGTCAAGCGGTCGAAACAACCTTTTGACATTCTCAGGGTAAGGCTGGATAGTTCTCGCCCCTAGACCTTGCACACGTGGGAGCCTTGTGCATTGGATATGCCTTTTTTTTTTTTTTTTCATATATTAAAATTGAAACTATTTGTAACTGTTGTAAATGGTTTTCTTATGTTTTCTAATTTTTTATCAAACAACTTCTTTACCTTTTTAGTGAAATAGATGTGAATTGTAACATTGAATTTAATTGATACCATTTTGTAACGCCCCACATTCCATACAAGAAACATGGAAGTTAAAGGTCCAAGGATTATGTCTCTTAGGGTTGAACCATGAATCAATTGAATGATAAATCGTAAGAAAAGTTTAAATTTATATTAAACACATACCTTAGAATAATATTAGCGGAAGTCTTCAAATTAATAATTAAAAATCATAAAAGTCTCCAATATTATCCACAACCAATTAAATCCTTGAAGAGAATTATTACATCCATAATTTAAATCTCTAAGACAAATAATAAAATCTAGCATCAACTAAAATAGTAAATGTTCTAGGAATGATTTGGGTAAGTTTTTGGGAAAAAACTTAGCAAGTAAAATCGCATACAATATCTACAAGTTTGAAAACATCGGCATAATACAATAACACATGCAATAATATATTAAAATCAAATTTGCAGCATTTATGGAAGTTTGCAAGGTCCAATTATTCTCAGTCATGTCTATTTAATTAATTCATTTACTTTGTTCCTTAGGTGCACCACACGCTCTGTGGCTTGTACATATGTCATCTCACATGCTGTGTGGCTCCTGGGGAACAAAGTAAAGTTAATTAATTAAATGTGTAATGTTTGGGTACTTGGATGTCAAGAACTCAAAATATGCATTGGCCACAGAACGTATGAAATGACGTATGAACAAACCACAGAGCATATGGGGCATCCAAGGGACCTTTTAAACTTTAAAACCAAAATCGAATCATGATTTCAATTTGGAAAACAAAACTGAACTATTTGATAAATCCATATATAGTTTCAGTATAAACAGTTTGGTTCAATTTCAGTAAATGATTTTAGTGAGAAGGGTTGTTACTATCTTACACGCTTGGCTGAGTCATATCATGGGACAAAGCTGCTGAGATCAGTGATCGTTGATGGGGTTAAACACAGTTTTCCGATTTGGGAAACTTCGATGGATTAGTTATTGCCAATATTTCTCTCTGCACCACTCACCTGGGTTTCAAGATCCATTTGGACTCTCTTTGCTATTATCGTAGATGAAGAATTGAATCAATTTTTTTTGCCCTTAATTGGGTAAAGCTTAGTTGTGTTTCTTATGATTCTTCTTTTGAAACATTTCTAGAATTCAATGAAGGATATAACATCTTAAGTTGTTGGGTTTGATTCCTTAGGATCTACTTATCTGTGGATTGCTCAGATGGGTAGGGTGAATTGGGGATTGTGTGGATAGACGCATGGTTTCAAGTTCAATTCACATATATGCATCTACGGTTTAAGTGGAGACCGTGGCAGTGGATTGCTACGCTAATCTCCCCGAGGATTAGTCGAGGTGTGTGTAAGTTGGTCTAGACACTTTGGTTATTAAATATATATATATATATATATACTTAGGGTTTGGAGAATTGGGTAAGAAATCTATGCAATTTTCTTAATTAAATTATTTACTTTTGAATAATTAAATTCGGCGATGATGATAGGGAACTATGGTATAATGTATGTATTTGTTAATGAGACTAAGAAGGTTATGTGGTTTACACATGGTAAACGCTTGTTCATTCCACCTTTGCTATAAGATTGGGGAGGGGGTGTTTTGGGCTTTAGAATGATTTCTTTTGTTTGTTTGTTTGTTTTTTTATTTATTTATTTATTTATTTATTTATTTATTTTTTTATGGTAGAAAGAATGATTTCACATATATGATTATTCTGTTTTCTCCGTACTTAAAAAAAAAAAAGATTATTGTGTTTTATCGTGAGGTTCCAGTGTTCCACCCATCCGAGACAAAGAGACACATAGACCCCACAGGGCTTCACATTCCCTCCACTCAGATACCTCACCAGTCCAGTTAGGGACGGCATTCTACTAAAGTGGCCATTGACCCTGGCCCCCTACTAGGGGTGTCAACCGGTTGGGCTGGTTCGATTTCGGTCGGGCTTAATAGGGCTTGAAGACTTTCAAAGGCTACACCGTGTCCGCCCATTTAACTAATCGGGCTTAGTTATTGAGGGCATGGTACACTTTATATTCGGTCGGTCGGTCTCGGGTTATAATCGGGCCACCTTAATCGGGCTTTAGTCGGGCCTTAACCGGGCTACGGACAAGTTTAATGTTAAACGGGCTTTAACCGGTTTTTAAACGGGCCCTCTTTAAAATGTGCTATTATATTCCGGCCCACTTATGCAAGCCCAAAAAAATGACAATAAATCAATAAATGATACAAAATATAACCATTATTTAAAATGTAAACATATCTTTACTTTTTAGTTTTTATTCTATAATTTGGGGGGTAAAATAGGTATTCTACAATCATTAAAGGGTCGGGCCAAGTCGGTGCACAATAGGCCGGTCTCGGTCGGGCGTTATTCGGTCGGTCTCGGTCGGGCGCCCGACGGTTCAAGTGGCAAAACCGAGACCGACGATTTATAAACGGGCCGGGCTCAAGCCCGACACGTTTAATAAACGGTCCGGGCTGGGCCGATCTTTAAACAGTCGGTCCCGGTCGGTTTACCCTGTTCGAGCCACAAATTGACACCCCTACCCCCTACCACATAAGTGTTGGGTGAGAGAGAGAGAGAGAGAGAGAGAGAGAGAGAGAGAGGCGTGAGAAAAAGGTATTTTTCTATAACCTTGTCCTTCATTAGAAGGAGAAAGGAAATGGATCAGAAAGAAAAGTGGAGATAAAGCAGATAAAAAGGAAAGAGTCTTCCAACTTCCACTAGGAACAAGTATACCGGCACATAATTTGTGAGAAACCCTAAACTTCTTCTTCGATGAGTGGAAAGCATTATTGATTTTGTACGGTAGAAGTTGAGTAATAAAGAGAGATGATTGGTTCACAAAAACATGTTGACAATCAGATAAAATTCAAGTTAAAAGTTATCTATTAAAGAAAGAGTGTCCTAGTCTTTATAAGTCTTCCTGTCGGTTTCTTACATAAGATAAAAGATTGTTATTTTTGGGTGAAATCCTAGCAAAACCAACCATAGTGCATATAAGTTTACTAAACTATTTTTCTCATAAAACAATAGCTGACTAATTTCATTGAAAGGTGGAAGAACTATTTTATTGGCAATGCAATCTATTTTCAGGCAACCCCCTAGAGAAGTCATTGGTGAATGATCATGTTATTTGACTTATGTCATCATTAACTATACCTCCTCATATCAATCTGATAGTACTTATTGGCAATGGCCACAATGTTAGGGATTCCTCCTCTATGATCGGAGAAGTGAAAACTCGATTATTTATTTATTTAAATATATAAAAGTACATGTAAGATCTAACTTCAGCATATAATGGTGATAGGGGAAGGATTTTTTGTTATTATTATTATTATTTTTTTAATCAGATGGTGACAGGGGAAAGTGGAGAGAAAGAGGACATAGGAAAAGCAGAGCATAAACATTTGCTTTCAGGTTTGAACACTATGAATTGGGGTGTCATTAGGAAGAGGATTTATAAGGACCTAAGACCATCTTCGTTTTAAAGGCACTCACCTGCTCTGTTCCATACTTCATTCTCGGTTTCTGCTTTTGGTTTCCTCTTCTTTTTGTTCCTGTAATTTGATTCCTACCCAATTCACAGCAATGGAGAACAAAGCTACCAAATCCAAGAAGAAAGAAGTTCGCATTCCCCCAAAGAGAGGGCAGATCAAAAGGAGGATCTTTACTGGGTTGGTCAGCTCTATCCTGACAGTAGTAGTCCCTAACTGTGTGGGACTGGGGAAGAGGAAGGCAACTTGACCTCCCCCGCAACCTCACCTGCAAGTGCCTATGAAGCCTATGAATAGAACCTCACCCTTTCTCATTCACCATTCCTATCACCTGTTCTGTGAAAAAGAACCCACCCCTACCGTTTCTTCTTCCCTGCTTCTGCTGCCTTTCCTCCATAGTAATTGTAGATCTAGAATTCTTGTCCTCGGAATTATAATCAGACAATGCCTATGAATAGAATCTCTCCCTTTCTCATTCTCTGTTCCTCTGACCCGTTCTGTTCCACTCAGTTTCTGGTGTTGGTCTTCTTCTTCTTTCTCTTTCTTTCTGTTAAAGAGAACCCACCTCTACTGTTTCTTCTACCCTGCTTCTGTTGGCCTTTCCCCATGGTAATTGTAAGACGCGGAGAGCTATATGTGGTGTACAGGGGCCTTTCAATTTACTTCCTTCGGGAGTGAACTGTAGCCATAGATGCTTCTGTGCTATTCAAAGTCGGTAACGAAAGTTGAGTTCTGTTCTGTTCTGATCTCTAAATGAAATCAATTTGGGATTCATGGATTATTGAAAATTCGAATCTATCATTTGTTTTTTTTTTTGTTTTTGTTTTTGTTTTTTTGTTTTTTTTGTTTTTTTTTTGGGGGGGAGGATTGAAAAGTTGTATTTTATGATCCAAGGAAGCATATTTGTAGGGTTATTGTGTCTGAGATTAGTGGGATTTTGTGATTCTCCTTTGGATTATGTTGAATTGTTATTACAGAGATAATGAATGACTATGTATGATTCACCAATCTAAGAATGTTTTGTTTGAATCATTAAGATATTAGTATTGGTTAAACAACTAGGCCTTACCCTTGAGATTAGCATCATTCATGAATCATTGATCAAGAGTTCATGACCGTAAGTCCATGAACATGAATCCGAAAAGGTACTGATTCAACCCAGAGAGAGAGGGAGAGAGAGAGAGAGAGAGAGAGAGAGAGAGAGAGAGAGAGAGAGATCTGTTATGACCTATGTGGACCTGCTGAAGGAAGGGTACGCCAACTGCCAAGTTAGACAAGGAAACACAAGGGCCCAGTTGCGGTCCTTGATTCTTTCAGCTAACTACTTTGTTACCTCTCCCTTCTTCCACACAGACTTTCCCTCTCTATCTTCTCTCTATTCTCTCTCTCCCTCCATTTTTTAAAATTTCTTGTTCCTCTACTTCTTCCCACAACCGATACGGAATTCAGACGACATTATACCGATACAGATGTGAATCGCGTTATACAATACCAATTAGTATATGGATATGGGACCTTCTCTATGTGGTGAAAAAGGCAAAATAAGATGTGTGGGTTATCCACGAGATATTGAGCGACATGCAGGAGCTTGGATCTCTTATGGCAACCAACAACATCTCTCTTTGGTAATGGATAACAATACCTTTATTTTTGGAAAACGCTCATTTTTTTATTTAAATCTCTAATTTATTTTTTATAAAGTCTAACAACAATCTAGTTAGCACCTTAAGATTATAGCCTATAAAGTCATGGAAAGAAAATTAATGGTCAAGGAGCCCCAAGCTATGTATAAAACACTTTCATTAAATTAATATATTTTAGGGTAATTTACAGCGCCACCCCCTTAAGAATGCCAATATTAGAGGGACACCCCCTCTCTTTCACCAAATTAGACTCGGACCCCTTGCCGTCAGTCATCGTTACAAAATATATAAAAAATGCTGACATCAGCAATTCAAATTTTTCTTAAATACCATTTTACCCTTAAAATAGGGAAATACCAAAATTACCCTTAATGGTTGTGGAGGTTCGAAACTTGAAGACGACGACGATACAGCTCCTCCAGTATCAGCAAGAATTTGATACTGTGCTCATCATCTCAAACCTCTCCATGGCCGCCGCTTCTACTCTTTTTCCTATCAAAGCGACCATAATCGCTGATTCTTTCCTCTTCTTCTCCGATGGCTGCTTCTGAGTGCTAAGGATCCAATTAGGGATTTCTGAGCCTTCAATCTTCAGGCGCTAGATAATAGATCTACCTTTCCTTTTTCTTCTCTTGATCCACCTCACACCTCCTATCTCACTCTCTTCCTCGCTTTCTATTTTCGTTTTCATAATTTTAGTTTGGGCTCCAAAGTTACATTATGTTCCACCAAAGCAATTTTTCCCCATCCTGCAAGAACACAGCAATCAAGGGTCATGGCATCTCTTTCAATCTTTCACTGTTCATAGATCCCTTCCACATTTTTATTCGTTTATCCTTTCTTATTTTTATTCATTATTATCCATGGATCTACAGTTCTAAAGAGATAGGACTTAGGACCATCTCTCTTTCAATTCTCTGTTTACCCAACTCAATGAACAGATCTTCAAAGCCTGAAATCCCCCCCCCCAAAGGTTCTGATCTTCAGAGAAAAAGGTTCTTTTTCTCTTTTTTTAAATCTTCTTTTTGGTCAGCGGTTCAGGTCTGGCAATAAGGCTCTATTTTTTGTTTTTTTAAATCCTCTCTTATTTTTCTCTAGCTCTTCTTCTTCTTCAGGTCAGCGGGACGGTAGCAGCTGTGAGCCGTGTTTTTTTTTTAGGAAGCTTGAAGATTTTGGAGCCCGAGGCTTCAGAAGAATCACAATAGGTTAGGGAAGAGAGGAGTCCCACCGCCGCCTCTGCTCCATATCCGCCACCGACAGATCCGGCCTCATCGATCCAAATACCGACGATGGCGATCCGGCGGAGAAGATAATCGAAGGTTGCGTTTTTTCTCCTTTTTTTCCTTCAATCTGTTCAGAATCTACAGTCTGTGGTGGTCTTGGTTGGAAATCAGGCAAATTATGGCTGAAATCTGTGGTTCTCTGTATTTGAAAGCTTCACTGTAATGTAAAAATATGAGTTTTTCAAAAGCAAGGGTATAATGGTCATTTTAAGTCGACACTTAACAGTGACTGACGATAAGGGGTCCGAGTCCAATTTGGTGAAAGAGAGGGGGTGTCCTTCTAATATTGACATTCTTCAGGGGGTGGCGCTGTAAATTACCCTATATTTTATTGGGGTTTAAGATACAAATATTTGAATGATTCACTTGTTTTGGAATTATATGCAAAATTGAAAAGTAAGAGATAATAAAATTTCGGAGAAAATATAGAGTTCAAACCAAATGAAAGGGTGTTAATTCGTCACAAACTCACCCTTTCCTTTGTTTCAAAATAGGAACATTTTACCCAAAAAAAAAAAAAACCCTAGAAGCATTGATGGATGCAAAGTTTATAGCAGTGTGAATGGTTTTATTCTATGTACCAAAAATTTAAAAAAATATATATATAAAAATAATTGTTTTATTTCCAAAGAATGCAAAATATTATAAGGAGAGTATAAATATTTCCTTAAAACTTTATGATTTGTTTATTTTGTTTTTGGTAAGACCCAAAGATTTATGTCGGAGCTAGTTGATGCCAACATAATTAAGGACATCACATGTCACATGATGATATGTAACAAAGTGAATGTCTGGTCTAAAATAGTATAAATAGCAGTGGGCATGTCAAAGCATTCAATTTAGTTATGCCATAGTCTCAAACAAACAAGCACTTAAAATCCAGTCCCCTATTTCCCATAGAAATTATGTTAATTAAGAAAATCAACGTCACTATCATCATTGTCGTTATCATAATTTTCTGTCATTGTTAAATAGAGAATTCATAGAATCAAAATAACTTACACATGCTATGAGTGCAGAGAGTAGACCGTACGAGAGAGGGGCCACAATATAAAGGCCAAACCAAACGAAAAAGTAAGCATATGACATTTTTGGTTTGATAACTAAATTTAAAATGTTTTGAAATTAGGTAAACAATCATATTAGATAGCGATTACAAATGTTTTTTTGTTGGATTTCATCTTATCTCTTATATGTAGCTAGACAGATGAGATTGAGATTCGAGGTTTGCCTGTGGTCAGAATTATCCCAAAAAAAAAATGGGAACTAGCTATTTTGAGAAATTTGGTCACACATTTTTTGACTTTAATTTGGTTGTTTGAAAAAAAAAAAAAAAAAA
>NC_056570.1:19351407-19355338 GCF_013358625.1 Macadamia integrifolia
CGATTTTTGTGATTATTGACTTAAAAGAAAAGAAGAAAAAAAAAAAAACCGTTTCTGAAACAAGAATTACCAAACGGCAGAAATGTCGTTTCTTGGTTCTGAAACTGTTCTAGAAACAGATTCACCAAACAGCCTTAAATCGTTTAAAAACGGCGTTTTGACACAGAAACTGAAATTTCCGTTTCTGACACGAAACGGAGTTTCTGGAACAGAAACGATACCAAACGGAGCCTAAGCATATGACATTTTTGGTTTAATAACTAAATTTAAAATGTTTTGAAATTAGTTAAACAATCATATTAGATAGCAATTACAAATGTTTTTTGTTGGATTTCATCTTATCTCCTATATGTAACTAGACAGATGAGATTGAGATTCGAGGTTTGCCTGTGGTCAGAATTATCCCAAAAAAAAAATGGGAACTAGCTATTTTGAGAAATTTGGTCACACATTTTTTGACTGTAATTTGGTTGTTTGCAGAAAAAAAAAAAAAAAAAAAAAAAAAAAAAGTGAAGTTGCTGGTATTGGTTTGAGGAAGTTATCAACTTTTATGATTTTCTGAGAGCTCACATCTCATTTTTTTCGTGGGAAAGTAATTTTGCATGTGAGTCTAAAATAAATTTGGAGAGGACAAAGCTAGTTTACTAGTTTTAAAATGTATTAATTATTTTATAAGTATTTTCTTTTGGATTTTAAGAGTGATAGAGTGACTTGTCTCGTGGGGTAAGGTAGGTTATTTCCCCTTTTCTTTTAATTATCAATTGTAGGGGTTATCCCGAGTCCCAGATAATATTCAGGATAAAAAATTTACCTTTATAAAATATATATATATAGGATCGCCGACCCAGTCTCAATTCAAGCGGATCTTACACAAATTCTAGGGTTTGGAGGTTTTGTTGTTAATTTCTATTGATTCTAGACCAATTCTGGCCTATTCGGATGGGGATCGGATTCGTGGTATTTAAACGGATAAAAATCCTCTACAATACCTGCATCTTGCACTAACTTGCAATATCACCGCCAAGCATGACACGTGGACAAGGAGGAGTGGACGGGTCAGATTGATTGTCGGTTGAAACAACTCCAAAACTGTGAATCACAAGTAAACCAAACCGTATCAGTAGATCAAACCGGACCGGTTCAAACCCTCCCTCTCTCTCTTACGTCTCTCTCCCTCTCTACCCTATCTCGATTTCAAACTCAAACATTTTGCTCGTCGTGTTGGGTTTTGGGTTCTCCTGCTTTCAACTCTGGTTTTGCTGTTAGGCGTGAATACCCACATAGGAAGCTTGCAGACGCTTCCTGTCCTTTAGTCTTCGACGCTCTACGCAATCTCATTCAAGGTTGGAAACCGCCTGATCTTCCCGATGCCTACTCCAAGTGTCAATACGTTCTTCAAGGCCTCCGTCTTGTTGAATCCTTGTATATTAAAACTAGTGGGTTCTTCCTTCCTCCCTTAAATGCCTCTGATTCGTGTTGGGTTTCATACCAATCCTTGATCAATGAACTCGTCATCCCAATTTGGACATTCGCTCTTCCTGCGGCTTCCAAACCAATTGGATTTTGGAAGGGTGTATGAATATTACGACTCACTCGCAGCTTGAATCAATAGTTAATGATTCCTCTTTGCAGACCGTCCGGCATTCCTGTAATCAGTCACTGAATGGCTCTCCCTGCGCTACGTGCACCACAAGCCTATCGAACCTCCAGGCAGCTTACCTGCGAGGCCCTCGGGTTGGGAACGTGTCTTCTTGTACAGGATACCCCTCTATCTATGCTGCTGGAATCGTTAATCGCTATGGGCCAACCGATATGGGAACTGCTGTGTTTGTTCTCCCAAGATTTCTCTTCCTCTGCTTCGAGCAGCAAGGGACACAGGACCCTGATTTATGGGGTTGCGATCGGTGGCGGCGTTGGCTTGCTTGGTATAGTTGTAGGCTTTTGGTTTCTATGGAAAAGGCATAAGAAACGGAGAAAGAGGAAGATGGTTGCGAATCGAGTTAGGGCAGAGAGGTTCGTGAGTTTGAATCGAGTTAGGGTAGAGGGAGAGAGATGAGAGTTTTCGAAGGTTTTAATTCAAACAGGGTATGAACCGGTCCGGTTTACCTGTGGTTTACAGTTCGAAGTGTTTTAACCAACAATCAATTTGAGCCGCCACTCCTTGTCCATGTGTCTCGCTCTCAGATGATACTGCGATCGCATGAGTCAGCGATCAACACTTGTCCTTTTTGTTCTTA
Source organism: Macadamia integrifolia (assembly GCF_013358625.1). Taxonomy (NCBI): domain Eukaryota; kingdom Viridiplantae; phylum Streptophyta; class Magnoliopsida; order Proteales; family Proteaceae; genus Macadamia; species Macadamia integrifolia. The sequence continues at coordinate 19,353,645 of NC_056570.1, forward strand.
GATATACCCCTCTTTATCCTTGTAATGACAGAAAGTGAGATAGGTGTTAGCCGCTGACTCGTACAACCAAGTGATCGTACCAGAGGTGGATTCTATCTCTCATATTGCAAGGTATTGTAAGATGCAGTGCAGGTATTGAAGAGGATTTTTTTTTCATTTTTAAACAATGCTTTTAGGTTTTACTTGGAAACTCTTCTGAAACGATCCGTATCGTTTCGGAAACGTTTCGGCTTTTAAAAGGAGTTTTTTCGTTACAAGAGCGGACGTCACAAGACTCTTCTCACTTCTGTCTCCGAGAGATTGAGAGACTGAAAATGCAGGAAAATCCGGTCACTGGCGAGGCTTGGCCTCGCAAACCCTAATTCTCTCCCTCTGCAACACTCTCCAGACCCAACTCCTTGAGGACCTCCAAGACGCCAAGCAGAAGATCGCTTCCGACATCCTTTCTAACGACTCAGCAATGACCGCTCCTTCCCTAACAAGATGAAGGAAGCCAAGCACGATATCGACCTCCTTGTATACAATTATTCCGACTATAGCCGTCTCATAAGCTCCACCAACGGAATCTTCTTCTTCTGCAAGCGCCACCAGAATTTGGTGCAGGGGTTCCTCCCCTTCGTGGAGCCTGACTTAGACCTGGGTGAGAGGATTTAAGAGAATCGTTTGGAGAAAATCATCTTCCACCTCAATCAACTACACATTAGAGGGAGCTTCAACGGATCCAATGAAGGACTGAAGACGATACTCCGGCAATCCAAAACGACAAATCGTCCGCTTGTCAAGGAGGAATACACAGGTGGTTTCTAGAAAACCCTCGTTGGGCACAATACGGAAACGCAGTTGAGAGTATTTTGCCATGACTGCTTCTCTTTCGATTTACCAGCAGAGAAGAAAATTAAAGAGAATTTATGTCACAGAGACACAAAGAGTCTCTGCAACCACTCACTCTGTTATTCCTCCCACTCCCTGCAACTACAAAAGTGGGAAAGTTGAATTAAAAAAAGGAGGGCGGGCAAGCAGGGGTTGCGGGTGGAACAGGGGTGGTTGCGGTTGAAAATGAAGGAGGAGGAGATTCCTTCTTTTGGTGCCCTTCTGCGAATAGGAAAAGGAAGGAGGAGGAGGAGGAGGAGGAGGACAGAGAATGGAATGGTAAGTAGAATAAAACAAAAGAGGAGAAAAAACGTAAGCTGACCGGAAAAGAAATTGTAAGCGAAAGTTGCGTTTTTCAAACGTTTCCCAAAAGGAAATTACATTTACGCACTTTTGTTTTGGTAGGGAGAATCTTGCCATCTGATCCAAATCATATTATTCAAAAAATAATTATTCTATTCGGTTAAATAATCAATTAATTATTTTGAGTGTTCTAAAGAATGAGAAAAAGAACTAAGATAATTTGAAAAGATGAATTAAGAGCAAATTGTAATCATGAGGAGAGGAAGATCTGGATTGCAAAAGTCAGAAAGTAAATGGATGGTCGAAAATCAGAATTCAATAAACATTTGTATTTGTTTAGTGATAACTATATCTGGTCAAGAAATATCTGTATCTTATTACATTCTATCCGAATTCAATCCGTATCTAATCCATTTACATCCTTAATAGTTTGACAATTATCTTTTACCCTTAATAAGTAACACATCGCATAGATTTTTGACATCCTCATGATCTCACTCCACATTGAAGCAATATATCAA
>NC_056570.1:19355358-19413771 GCF_013358625.1 Macadamia integrifolia
AAAAAAAAAAACAAAAGGAATATGTTTATATGAAATAATTGCTTGTGATATTTTGATGAAAATAGGTTTTTGGGTGTAAGATTTTCTGTGAAACCATTTAGGAACAGTAAAACCGTATAACCATCTAATAAATAGTTTAGTTTTGGTGTCCACCTTCGACACCAAACCAAACTGAACCGCACCATTTTACATCCTTAGGCACAATGATTGGTTGAAATTTGAGCTGTGGAAGTCAAAGGTTACAAGTATCGTACCAGAGGCCATATCGGTCATCATTGATGTCAATATCAATACAATATGAATTGGGCCATATAAACTCTTATAAGTTCTATGTTAGATATCATATCAGTATCAAATATTGATGATAGTATTAATGTATATCGGTTGAGACAATATTAATAGCTTGATCTATGGTAAAAGTGCATATTCTATACTTTGTAGTTTATAAGATGTACCAAAAAAGAGTATATACAGGGTTAAAGTATAGGAGAGCTAGTAATTTACCCTAACAACAAAGGTAGGACTGTGGGATAGAATTTTGTTCTTCATTTATTCTATTTTATTTGGTAAACTTTTTTTCAATGGATTTGAAAGTGGTATAATACCGAGGATTTCAAAGAAGTCATCCTCTTTAGTACTATTCTCGCCCAAACATATTTAATTATGTCATCCAATTCAATTAATTAGTTATGCTACTAAGTTGGTTTTGTGACATAACATTTCTACCAACTTTCAAGTGTTTGTTTTCAGATTGTGTGACCCTTGTGTTAGCGTAGAGATCAATTAAGGAGCATACAAGGGCATCCAACTGGAAGGGTGGGACAGTTATTTCTTTCCATGTAGATGCAGCTACTATATAGGAAGTGTTCTTTTTCTCACCAATAAGTAAAACTCAATTTAAAAGTGAAATTATTTCTTCTTGAAAAGGAAAACTTGACAATTACACTTGGATAGAGATATTTACACTTAGATAGAGATATGATGAAGAAATAAGGTTTTCTTAAAAGCCAAAGAAAAAAATGGGCATAACTTCTCGTGGTGAATTCACCGATGTAAACTTCAATTTACTGATAATTGATGTGTCACATCTAAGGATGCTTTTGAATAGAAAAGGCATTGTCAAAACAAATAAAAAAAGACATCCCCAATGCATGAGACTCCATATATTCAAGGTTCGGTGGGCAAGAATTACGCAACCTTATTTTAACAATATTGAAAGACTGTTTCGACCAATTGGTCACCAAGTTATAATATTCATACCTTATTGATGGACCAAACACACTAAATAAATTGTCAAATCAATTTTCAATACCCATAAAAAAAGTTATGAGTAAAAAGGTCTCACCTTTTATTTATATATATATATATATATATCTATAATAACAACTCAACATAGTCAAAAGGAGAATTACAAATGCCCACCAATCTCTGGCTCAATTATTATTACTTTATAAATTCCCCACACCACAAAAATAAAAAATAAAAGAATAGAATAGAACTTGGAATAATCCCAAGTCCATTAATATTTGACTTGCTGAAAATAACCCCCAAATTGATTCATTCAAAGATCACTACAAAACCCATTTTTTGGAATACTTTAAACTCTCAAGTCCAAACCAAAGCGTAGGCACTTGCAAGAGTGGCTGCGGAGGACCAGGGGTCGAGCTTAGTTCACTGGGCATGGGTTGCCATCTTTGCTCTTTCCCAGTCTCACGCAATTAGGGGCCAGTAGTACTCTCATGATAGACCTGAGCAACCCAGTAAAGATCCTTTTTTTGATCTGACCTCTCTTGGGGGAATGCTGACATCTTTCTTTTTGGATTTGGAAGCTTCATTCTCCATTTATGTGAATTGGGTAAGAATTAAAAGTGCAGGAGTAGGAAGAAGAAGAAGTAGAGGAAACCAAGAGAAGAAACCGAAATTAAACGTGGTCGCAACTCTACTGATTTGGCTATATGGGAGAACGACCCCCCTGCGTTTATCCACTCTTCTGTTGTATGACCGTGTTGGCTCCTCGAAGCCTCGTCTTGTAAATACTAGAGCTACGGCTACTTTAATATAAGTTGTTTTTTCAGTAAAAGAAAAAGAAAAAGAAAAAAAAAGATACAAAGTAGTGAGACTTTTTTTTTTTTCTTACATAAAGTAACACGAAATTTGGATCAGTTGTGAGCATTTTTATTTTTTTTCCTTTGTTAATTAAGGTGTCCAGGCCAACTTACGTGCATCTTGGTTAATCCTCGGGGAGATTAGCATAACAACCCACTGTCATGATCTTCAGTTAAATCACAGATGCACAGATGGGGAATCGAACCTAAGACCGTGTGCCTAATGAACACTTGTTCCTTTTGTTTTCATATATACACCTCTTCAACCTTATAATAATTGGAGGTGGGATATGCAATGGATCCTCCCATGTATGTACCTCTAGATGAACACTTGTAGTTAGGAGTGTCAATCCCAAGCCCGCACTGGTTGGACCGACCAGACCCAATGGTTTAAAGATCGACCTAGCTTGCATCGATTATTAAACATGTTGGGCTTAGGCCTGGCCCATTTACAAGCCCAACTCGACTCGACTTGTTTAGCCCGGTCGTTTATATATATTTTTTGATTTCTTTGGATAGAATAAGATATATATTAATATATTTTTATCAATTATTGAATGTAATTAATTATCCGGTCTATGCGGTTGTGGGGTCAGTATGGACCCCGGGGACTAGTCAGGCCGAAGGCCTGGATACTAGTTGTTAGCAAACAGAAAAAAAATATTTAATTAATTGTATTATCTTTTTAAAATTTTTTAATCATTTAATAATATATATTACAAAATTTTTAATTTAAATCAATTAAAGATCGTTTATGATCTATTTAAGGTTTTTTTTGTTACATCATCCCGTTTAAGGTCCGATTATAACTTGATCAAGAGAAGTTTGATTAAAGCTCAAAACTCAATCGAGATTGATACAAAACCAACCAAGATTGACTTATTTCTTAATAAATAGATCACGAGACAAGACTATAAAATTCCCGACTCGATTAAATCTGATCAAAACTGAACTATTCCGACCAATTGACACCCCACTTGCGACTGATCCAAACTCATTAATCAATACATTTCCTATCATAAAAACAGGGAGGCAAAGAAAAACACATGTTCGTTAATTTTTGTGGATATAAAGTACCAAAACTTTTTTTCCCCCACAAGTGAACAAACACCTTTAAACTCATTTGCGTGGACATAAAGTAAGACTTTTTTTTTCCTCCACAAGTTAATAACACCTTTACACTCATTTGTGTGGACATAAAGTAAGACTTTTTTCCCCAAAGCGACAAGACTTTTGTTTTTTCCACATAGAGTTAACAAACACCTTTTCACTAATTTATGAGGGATAGGAGTGGGTATCACGTTATGAGTCTTTTCTCCCACTTATGGAGAGGCAAGGCATATCGATGGATTTGGATTTTCTGTGGTGTAATAGGATTTTGACACGTGTCAATATTATTTAGAAATATCTTAAACTACGTGCAATTATTTTGAGTTTTATATCTGAACGTTTCTCACCGTTGAGCGCATACCAATGGGAGGGTGAAAAAAAAAAAAAAGAGATAGAGAGAGAAAGTCACGATTTTTTTGCTACTAATTGAGAGAAGTCAAAGGACATTTTTTTCCCCCACTGACAGAGAGAGAGAGAGATATGACAAAGAGTCCGTTAGGCTCTCATACGCTCTAAAGTCTCTTCGCGTGGGTTTTCATCAATCGGGTACAGCATATTCCTCCCTTATAATATTTTGTTAAATTTTATTCAACCTCCGTCATCTTCTTTCTTTAGAGATCAGAAACCTAATATTTGAATAAAATTGACTGTTTGCCAATCGAATCGAATCAGAGTATCAGACAATGGAAAAATGGTACAATTTTTGTATGTTCCTAATCTTGTATCTAAAATTCACTTTCTCTCTCTGTATTTAATGAATTTTAAATATCAAAACTTAAGACCTACGAGAACATTTTTGTACATAAAATGAAAAACGGTGACTATAAGCATATAACAACCTATATTTTTGTCCCTGGATTCTTGGAACAGTGAAATTTGAAAATTCAACCCTATTCTTCTAACCAAAATATCTAGATCAAACCATTCTACACTTTTTTTCTCTAACGATGGGTATTTACGCTTTTGACCTGATTAGTCCCGTTCCCGTAGGCCTATATTGACCTCATAATCACATGCATCGAAACACACTGGGGTTGAATGAGAATCATTCAACTTTTACTAAAAGCAGTGAAAAATACTAAAACACCCTACTCTATTCATTTCCAAAGTTCCAAATAAATGAGTGTCCATTTCCATCCAAATCGAATGATGAATCAGACCAAAATGACTGATTCAATCCAAAACAAATCCAACTAATTAAATCCTCATCACTCATCAATTTGTTCTTCTTGTTACTTTTATTTTTACGAAATTGGATAGGTAGAGCTGACCTTAATGTTACACTTTTGAGTAGTGATGAGAACAACCCTGTTTTAACTGAAAAAAAATATAAAAGACCACCCTTGGCCTTGGGACCATATCACATTAATGAGAAGGGCATTGAGATAAATTTCACTAAGTTGTGGGTAGGTGGTTTGATATGTCTCCATAGGGATCCAACTGTTTTTCACTTTCTATAGTTGTTGCTATCATTTGTTTGCCATGTGGCAAATCTGGTGGGCATGGATATTGGGATGTCAACGAGTAGGGCTTGGTTAGTTTTAGCCGGGCCTAATCGATTTGTGCCAATTTAAGATCTTGCTTTTCTCATCAATCGTGATTCATATCTATCCGTGGATTGCTCAGATGGTTAAGTAATTACTGATCCACAGTTGGATACATTGCCAACGTGTTAATTAATTAAATGGAGTATAGCCTAGATAAATAGATTAATCAGATTACAAACAGTTAGTTGACAATGTCAATAGTCTCAATAGGGCTATTACTAAACTAAGGGTGTCAAAATATAACCGAAACCGTTTATCCAAACCGAAATTGATCGGTCATAATCAAATCGAACCGCACTAAAGTAAATTGATCTGATTTTGGTTTTATAGGCCATAATCTCAGTTCAGTTCAGATCATAATTGGAAAACTGATTGTTAACCGACATCTAGTATTAAAGACTTAAAAGTGTTTTGAATTTCGATGGGTCTCTACAAAATAAGGGGAAAAAAAAAGAGAGTAAAATACTAACCTAGAAGGGAGCTTCACTTTCACAAAATCACACTTCTTGATTTCTTAATTTCTAGGATCATAGTTAGATCATAGTTAATTAGTTAACATATGTGTAGTCTTTTACATAAAAAGTATATTGTCCTTAACAAAATAAAAGTATATTGTCTTAACTCTTTAGGAAATTTAATATATGTAGGATTCACACTAGCTGTAAAATGCAAACTATTTTCTAAAATGACACTATTAATCGCATGTAAACCCGTTGTGAACCGAATAACAAAAACCGCTAAAACCAAAACCGGATGAAAACGATTCTGATTTCAACTGATTCTTATCTGGTCCGATTTTGATTTCACCTTATTAAAATGTAAACCGAACCAAAACTAAACCAAATAATCAAAACTGCACCGTTTGACATCCCTAGACTAAACACCATTATTGACCGGTTAGTAATTGGGCTATGCCCAACACCTGGCCATTTACTAACCAGCCGGTCCTATGTCGTGTTTTAACTGGTCAGGCCAATTGATTGTGCCTGCATTTAATAGCCCTAAGTAGACCCATTTCATATATTAGGTTTCAGAAAGAAAAAAAAAAAAATGTTTAGCTTTTTACAGTATTTTAAAAAATGTTGAATCCTTGTGATGGTATTCTTTGATTTTTTAAAGTCCTTAAAACTTTTTTACTGTGTTAAGATAGGATGAGTGGGGGAGACCAGGAAAGACTGGAGAACAGGTTTAGAAAAATCAGGGTAGTCTTTATTACTATTTCCCAAAACTGGCATTATAAATTACATGTAAACCAGATAACAAGAGCCAAATAGAAACTAGTAAATTGGACCTAATGTAATACTAATTTTGATTGATTTCTATCCGGTTTTGAGTTTGATTGCATTTTGGGTTTAGGTTAGTGAGTTGCTTCAATTTACAATTGACCAAATTGACTAATGGGCATCCCAGCCTCCAAGGTGTAGGCCTTACATTAAGAAACTAGTTGAATATGGGATTTTATGCATTATAATTCATCAACTGTGCTAGGCAATTGTTGTTAAAGAAAAGTGCATACATGATTAAGGTCCCAAACATTATTTTTTTAAAATAAAAAATGGAGGAATAATCTCTCCGCAAACCATATATGGAAATCTTTAATTATTCTAATTCTCGATTCATGGAGGGTTTCACAAATTGCAGCAGCTGATTCCACGCTTGCAGGTCTTAGTTAACTGAACTTCATTGGGCCAAGCCCATGTGCTGCACTCTATTTGAAATTCATCTATTACCCAACTTAGCCTGGTCCAAGTAGCTAGCATTAAAGGCCCACAATTAATTACCTTTCCCTTTTTCTTTTTCTACAACATTTACATTATGGCTTTGCTTGGTTGTAAGGGGAATGCAATTTTTTTATATAAAGTGGAATTTTTTTTCCAGAAAAAATAAATTTAGATGTTTGATTGCAAGGGAAATATATTTTACATGCGAAAAAAATTCCACTTAACTATTCAAATTTCCCTTTTTATTTCCCCACCAAAACGTGAAGAAAAAAAAAGACTCTCCACGACTCTCCTACCCACCCCCATGACCTTAACAATCTCTCTCTCTCTCTCTCTCTCTCTCTCTCACACACACACACACACACACACGTGACTCAGTTGAGTTTGTTTTGACCAAAAGACTTTGGGTTTGAGCCATATTGAGCATTACTGACATGTTGGATTTGTTTTGACCAAAAGACTTTTTGAATGGACCTTTCACCCGTTATCACTGGTGATCTATTACTGTTTTCTTTGTGATCATCTTTTATATTATTTTAAATATTTATTTATACTGCATTCATTTGATATATATAATGAAATGATTTATTTTGGTTAGTGATAGAACTTAGTATTTGTTGACATTTGGTTTGATTTGGTACAGACCTTGAATGACCTGATTCACGCAACCAATATAAATTTTGAGGAGTTGGGTGGGTTCTGGATTGAAAAGTACTTTCCCCCCTGATGTAGATAAGTCACTTGGGCTTATTTTATTACAAATAAGCCTTGAGTTGTGTTATATATGTGTTGGGCCTTTGATCACATGGGTTTTCTTTGAAATGTGTCACTTTAATGATCCTAAAATATGTGTAGAAGGTGGAAAATGGGATTTAATTCATTAGTTTAGTTAGTTACTATTTAATTCAATAAAGGCCCATTAGGCCATTGGTCAGTTGTAAAGTCCTATATGGACTATTAGTTAGTTAGTTCTACTCTATGTTGGAGTCATAAAGTCAAGTCCTAGTCTTATTTTGAATTCCTACTTGTAGTAGGAGTGTCTAGTCCTATTGAGAAACTGGCTCCTAAGTAATTTGATTGTTATTCTGCCATTTATAAATAGAGGAGCTTATATACTCATAATTGAAGATTTTGAATGAATAAATTATTGAGTGATTACTCTTTAGCTAAAAAAAAATGTTATTGAGAGGTGAGATGCCTAAACTTTTGAGGGATGTGATACCCAAAACCTGAGGGGTGAGATACCCATTCCTTTATTCTCTTTCACCCTTCTCAAGCCTCCATCGATTCTTATTTTTCTATTTTTATTTTCTGTTTGTTGTTATTAGAAGTTCAAACCTGTTAAAGCATACAAAATTAGAATCAACCAGCCAAAGAGTTCTTGTTGTTGAAGCCAATCGACCCTCATTGCTACCCAAGTTTGAGATCTGATCTACAGATCCTTTGGAGGACTGGTTCTATACTCTAAGAAGATCAATCGATCCTCTCTTGAAGGTTATCTGAAGAAGACAAGTTGATATTCCTATAGAATTCTTCACATTCTCTCTCTTAGGTCTGAAAATCAAGAAAAGTGCATAACTCCATAACCAGCCGTCAGAAGCCCTTCATATTTGGGAGTTTTTGTACCCTCTTTAGGGACTATCTACACCCAAAGTACCGCTCAATCGGACTCCCACGGACCCTGCCGCACCTTTCTCTCTCCAGCTCTATAGAAGGTCTTTCTCTCTCCTATCAGGTTGGATTTTGGGCTGATTTTGCTCTTATATGTGTATTGTATCCTTGGGGGTTTATTTGATAGTATTATTTATTTGTTTCTTGCTCCTATTTGTACTGTTTGGGGTTATAAACTACGGAGTTAGTTACTTGTAATCTACTCCTGCATTACCCCTCCAAAAAAAATCTATTTTGAGGAGTTAGGTTGGATTATTAGTTTTTTAAAATTTTACCTCTATTTTACATCCAACCAAACAACTATGGTAAATCAATTTCACTTCACTTATGTTGCAACCAAATGACTCAAAAGGGAAAAAAAATTCGCTTCGCTTCACTTCCCTTCACTTCCCTTCACTTCACTTCCCTTCACTTCCCTTCACTTCACTTCACTTCACTTCCCTTCACTTCCCTTCACTTCACTTCACTTCACTTCACTTCACTTCCCATTTCCATTGCAACCAAATGCAGCCTACAATTACATACAATTCCATCGGGAGGGAATTGATGGCCCATGTATTGGTACGTGTGTTCGTGGTTCTTTCACTCCTTTGATTACTAATTGGGAGTGAAAATAACCCTTAAACGCTAACAATAAACAAGGGGTGTCCATCTCTTTATAAGGGTTGATGCATATAAGTTGTAATTGAGGTTGTTGCTCCATTCATTATGTTTGGTAGCCAAGAGAAGGAAAGAAAAGAAAATAGAAGAAAATAAATGAAATAGTGAGAAAATGAAAAGAGTATGTATGTTTGGTTACCAAGAGAAGAAAAGAAAAAGAGACAAAGTCATAGGAAATCATTGTATAATCATTCATTTTTTTGTCTTATTATGTTTCCATATTTTCTTATGTTTTCTTATGCTTTTTGCAAGATTTTTTGTGGGGAGCAAAAGAAAACTTCACAATTTCCAAGAGGAATTTTGAATTTAAAAACCTGAATCTTCTCTTGGGTGAAGACATACCAAATGCAAAGAGAAATTTTTCATCCAAGAAAAAAGTACACTTTTTCTTCTTTTGCCTACCAAACACAGCCTAAAAGCAGTGAAGAACACTAAATACCCCGTGTGAGTGATCTCAAAGAAATAAGAAGAATCGATCTTAGAGCCACACGCTTCTTGAGGCGAAAGTCCCTTACAAACTTGAATATCCCATTTAGATTTGATTATGAAAACCTTCATGTTGCTAAATAATTCAGATCCACCATTCAATTTCAAAACTATTATTAAGCAAGGAACTTAATGTTTCTCTATTTGAACAAAACAATTTTTATTTTATTAAGCAATGATTAATGTTGGATTTTGCAAAATTTTTTTTTTTGAATGAATAAAAATAAATATAAACAAAAAAGATAAACATATATAGCAGATATAACGTACAAAGTCAAATTGGTTAGAAAATCAAAATAACTCACATGCCAAATACCTATTATACCCTCGATCAAAGTCAACGTTACTCACATGTGGAATTCCATTTATACCCTCAATCAAAATCAACATCACTCACATGTGAAAATTCTTATTATGCTCTCATTCGAAATGAAAACTGTTAGTGGTCGGTTGATCAATTCCTACAATAAGAAATCAACATCCCTCGATCACTCATCCATGACTTCTCTCAATAAAAATCAACATCAGTCATATTGACCAATGAGAATAGGTTTTTGGGTGTAACTGTTGGCGTGATGTGGCCCTCATACCACGCCACCCTACATTGTTGTTATATGGTGATTAAGGCAGTTGCCTATCTGATTAGGAAGGTACCTGATGGTAGTAGTTATAACGGATAGAAACTCTGATAAGGGTATCTAGTCTTGGGGATATGCTAACACTCATCACTATCAACGAGTGAATGAAGGAGAGACCTAACAAGGCTAGTAATAAATAGTTCAGTCTTGGTGTCTACCTCTGACATCATGAACCAAACTAAATCACACTATTTTACACCCTTAGGCACAATAATTAGTTGAAGCTTGAGCTGTGAAGTCAAAGCTAATAGGTATCGTACCAGAGGCCATATCAATCATCACCGGTATTGATATCGATATCAATACAATATGAATTGGTCATATCCATATAAACTCTTATAAGTTTTGTGCTAGATATCATATCAGTATCAAGTATTGATGATAATATTACCGATAAAGATTAATATATATCGATTGAGACAATATTAATACCTTGATCTATGGTAAAAGTGCATATTCAATACTTTGTTGTTTATAAGATGTACCAAAAAAAGAGAAAATACAGGGTATAGGAGAGCTAGTAATTTACCCTAACAACAAAGGTAGGACAGTGGGATAGAATTTAGTTCTTCATTTATTCTATTTTATTTGGTTGGCTTCTTTTTAAATGAATTTAAAAGTGGTATTAAACTGAGGATTTCCAAAGAAGTCATCTCTTTAGTACTATTCTTGCCCAAACATGGTTAACTATGGCATCCAAATTTAATTTATTAGTTATGCTCCTAAGTTTTGTGACATGACATTTCTATCAATTTTCTAGTGTTTGTTTTCAAATTGTGTGACCCTTGTGCTAGCGTAGAGGCCAATTAAAGAAAATACAAAAGCATCCAACAAGAAAGGTGGGATAGTTATTTCTTTCCGTGTTGATGTAGCTACTAGGGACTCACCAATAAATAAAACACGATTCAAAAGTAAAATTATTTCTTCTTGAAAAGGAAAGCTTGACAATTACACTTAGAGATATGATGGAGAAATAAGGTTTTCTTAAAGCCAAAGAAAAAAATGGGTATAACTTTTGGGGGTGAATTCATCCATATAAGCTTCAATTTATTGATAATTTTCGATTTCAATGCATGAGACTCCGTATATTCAAGGTTCAGTGGGCAAGAATTATATATGCAACCTTATCCTAACAATGTGGAGAGACTGTTTTGACCAATTGATCATTAGGTTATAACATTAGTACCTTACCGTTGAACCAAACGCGCCATCTAAATTATCCACAAATCAATTTTCAATACCCATAAAAAAAAAATTATGAGTAAAAGATCTCATCTTACATCCATATATATATATATATATATATATATGATAATAACTCAACACGGCCAAAAGGGGAATCACAAAAGCCCACCAATCACAGGCTCAATTATTATTACCCTATAAATATGCTTCCATGGAAGATAAAAACAATTTTTCCAGAAAAAAAAAAAATCCATTCAAAGATCACTGCAAAACCCATTTTTTTCAATACCTTAAACTCTCAAGTCCAAACCAAAGCAGCTACAGCTATAACTCACTCGTAGTTACCGAGCGTAGGAACTTGCAAGAGTGGCTGCGGAGGACTAGAGGTCAAGCTTAGTTCACTGGGCATGGGTTGCCATGTTTGCTCTTTCCCATTCTCACACAGTTAGGGGCCAGCAGTACTCTCACGATAGAGTTGAGCAACCCAGTAAAGATCCTCTTTTTGATCTGACCTCTCTTGGGGGGAATGCGAACATATTTCTTCTTGGATTTGGAAGCTTTGTTCTCCATTCCTGTGAATTGGGTAGGAATTAAAAGTGCAGAAGGAAGAAGAAGAAGAAGAAACCAAGAGAAGAAACCGAAATTAAGGAACAGAGCAGGTTTGAGGTTCCTGCAAGACGTCCTCCTACCCATTTTATTTAGTTGGGCGTTGCATGGGTGACTACCCGATGACCTACTATTCCCGGTCTGATGTAGAAAATCTGTGGGCTTTCTCCCGGTCATTTTAGGGTTCTTGCAACACCTAAAATAATGATAACGATGTTGACCTTTGTGTCAAATCACAATGAATGCGGGGTTTAATTTAAGACATTCTTCTCGCACCCACTACTTTTAGATTGCTCTTTCTCTTATGTTCCTAGTGAAGTAAATAGCATAATTGATTCCTTGGTTAGAAAGGTCCTCTCAATTTTAAATAAGATAAATTAATAGGATTGTTAGTAGATTAGTGATGAAAATATCTTCAATTTATCATCATTTGAATTCGCTGGTTATGGGTTTAAATCTCTACTTGCCAAGGAAGGCTTGTCCTAGGGGTTATGATCACTAGCATGGACTATCATTTTTTCATTAAGAAAAAAAAAAAAAATGTGAAATAATTTATTCACAATTCACTCCTTGTTTTCACGAGCTCCATGTATATGAAGCTTTGGTTATTTCATGAGAAATATGAATAAATTTCTTTTAGTGTCTCACCCGAAAAAAAAAAAAAGAATTTTGAGAAAATTTTCTTTTATCTATAAAAGACAATTCACCCACCATTCTAGTGTTCATAAATCCTTATAAGATTTTAGTTTTTTTTCTCTAAAATACCCTCTTAATACCTCTTGTATCCATCTAAACTGCCACGGGAATGAGAATCCAATTTCTCGTAGCCTTTGAAAACTTGACTCTTTTGCAATTGATTTTTTTTTTTGGGTAGAATATTTTTGCCACATTTGTTAACTGTGGTGGGAGTTTAGGGTTACTATCAGGCTTTGTTATGGGATACTTGCAAACAGCCGGGGCCCAGTCTGTAATCTGCTTAGTCAAATGGAAAACAATAAGTTTCATATGAGACAAGAAATTCACATTATAATTTTTCTTTTCATTATTATCCTTTCATTTTATTCAAGCTTTTCAATGGTTTGTAATGATCGAGGAGATTAGATTTGACATCAGAAATGAGATCGTAGATAGGATTAAATTCGGAGAAGAGTTGGAAAATTGATTGCCCAATGCCTATTTCCTATAGATTTTTCATAAAGTGATTATCAGTTGCATTCATCAAGGCCCCTTAAATAGTTTTACAATTGACGATAAGGAAGAAATAAAGAACATTGTAGCGTGATATATGGGAAAACAATGCATGTCAGTTTAGCGCCTGTGGAAATAGAGAGAGAGAGAGAGAGAGAGAGAGAGAGAGAGAGAGAGAGAGAGAGAGAGAGTTAATAAAAACATTTTCAATCACTTAAGTGGGTATCATGAACCCAAGAAAGCTTCCCTCCACCACATGGGGAGGTTGACCACATTATCTTAAGACCCAAAAATCCTTATATAAGATTTTAGTATGTTTCTCTAAAAGACCTTCTTGATAATCTTCCATGAATGTGAGGTCATGTGACAAAAGAATTCCTCTTCAGTGTGGTTTAAGAAAACTCATTTCTCATCTGGTGTTAATAAATACACTTTCACTCAATTATATGGATATAAAGTAATAAGATATTTTTTTTGTTGGTGTACGATGTCTTGTATTTTGTCACAGTTTAATCCAGGGAGTACTAGTGTAAACACCTCAATTGGATCATAGATTGTTGGTGTATGATATCTTTTATTTGAAGGCAGTTTTGTACTTTTTTCAGATTAGGGTTTTTCGTTATATATTTATAGTGAGGATTTATTTCTCTGTAATACAAGTAATATTGAGAGGTGTGAGAGACGATCACTATAAGCCTATTCTCTATTGATAGTGAAATAAGATCTCATCTCTTTGAGAACATAGGCATCCTTACCTAATCTCGTAAATCTTTGTATATTATTTGTTCTTATTTTTTCATTATTCTCTGCATCATTTTAATGTTTCATTCTTATGTTTTCTTCATATAAAGTTGACACAGAATTTGGATATGTTGTGAACATTTGTCCTTTTTTCGCAATAGAAAAAAAATATGTATCGTATCCTCACATGCTTGCAATGGATCCAAACTCATTATCAATCACATTTCAATTAATATATATATATAATAAAAGAAATTTTTTTCCCCTACATGAGGTTAACGAAGACCTTTACACTCATTTATGTGGACATAAAGTAAGACTTCTTTTTCCCAAAAGCAACAAGACTCTGGCCTTTTTCCGCATAGAGTTAACACAAACCTTTTCACTACTTTATGAGGGATACTAAGTAACGGAGTGGGTATCACGCAATGAGTCTTTTCTCCCACATACAGAGATTGTTTCTCGTTTGGTAAGGAATATAGAGAGTTAACAACACGTGGGTATTACGTAGATTTTTTTCCCAGCCGTCGATAAAGAGAGAAAGGACAGAAGTCACGACTTTTTCTCCACTAATCGAGAGAGAGAGATGACAAAGAGGAAGATGACTTTTTCTTTTCCTCTGCTCCACTAGAGAGAGAGAGAGAGAGAGAGAGAGAGAGAGAGAGCGTCCGTCGTTCTCGTACGCTCTAAAGTCTCTTCGCGTGGGTTACCTTTAACCGGGTACCGCTCATTCCTCCCTCACATATTTTGTTAAAATTTTATTCAATCTCCGTCATCGGCCTTTTTTAAGGTTCAAGGTGTCAAAATCACTGTTAATTAAAACGTGTTTTAAACGCGTTTAAAATATATTCGTGTTTTTTTGCTGTTTAAAATGCATTTTGCCGTATGTTTTCATACAATACGAAAAAAAAACAGAAACGGCAAAAGAATCCATTTTAAACGCGTATCCGTTTTTTAAGGGTAAAATAAGAATTTTATAAAATAAAAAATTAATTAAAAAAAAAAAACTATTAGTAAAAGTGAAGAGTGAAGACAACATGGTACTTGGTTTTTTATTTTTAACTTCCATACCATTTATAGGAAAAAAATCTCATCTTCTTATAGCCCAATGAGTAAAGAGAAACTAAAGCTAACAACATCTCATTTTCTTGTAGCCCATTGGGCTATTTTATCTTGGGACTTCTAGAGCTTTTAGAATATTAGATGCATGTATACATATAATAATCTCTCAAATTGCATGAGTATACTACCGTTTTTTTTGTTTCGTTTTTTTGAAAACTACACGTTTAATACTAGTACCATTCGTTTTCGTCCGTTTGCCGTTCCCTGTTTTTTTGACCGTACCGTTTAGCGTTTTTATCTATTTAAAACCCGTACCGTACGCTTCTGTTTTTTTGCCGTTCCCGTTTTAACTAACAATGGTCAAAATCGATCAAAAACCAAAATTTTGAATTAGGATTGATTTTCTACTATCGAATTGACTCAGATAACAAAGAAATGGTAAAGTTTTGATTTCATAAGTTATTTATTTATTTAGGATATATTTGATAATCATTTGAAAAAACATATTTTCATTTTATGAGAATGAAAAAATGAAATAAAGCATTTGGTGTCAATGGTACGTGCCTGTTTTGTTAATGGTATTAAAAGTAATCCTCGGCCACACCCTCTATTATTTCGTGGAATGATGAAAGATTCCAATCGAGATGAAAGTAAGAGAGGGAGAGAGATTGAGATAAGTTAGGAGATTAAGAAAATAAGAGAAAGAGAGAGAGTTTTTTGGTCATAATGGTCATCTTTATCTATTGCGCATATTCCTTAAATACACATTATCAACCCACGTCTAGTTAACTTCTAATTTAGAATCCCACTTCCACTAAACTACCCCACAATGTGATAACAAATTAACTACACTCACATCTACTAGCTACATAACTATACTACATAATAAGATTTAACCACCCCTTACACGTAGGCATATGGGCAGCACCCTAACAGTCAATTTAGTGTTTTTTAGTGTTTTTGGAAAAAAAGGAAAAAAAAAAAAATATTAGAAACACAAAATGATAGAACGACAAAACCTTGTTTTGTCATTTCGGTTTCATTCTAAATACAAAAAAAAAATGAACAACTAGAGCAATCGTTCCTAAAATAGGTTCACCAAACACCATTTTTTTTTTAAAATGGAATTTTGACACAGGTATTGAAAATTCGATTTTTTACACGAAATGTCATTCCTGGAATTGAATGACTACCAAACGCAGCCTTAGTTTAATTCAAAATCGAAAAATCACAATGCCAAGTTAATAGAAATCATTTATGAAAAGTAGTTACTTTGACTATGAGCATATAAACATTAAAAAGGTGAGAGAATGCTACCTGCAGGCACAAGTGCACACCAACGGGCAAAACCAATAGGAGGGTGCGCACGAACACATTCAATGCATGGCAATATGGTCTTTTTGCACCCTTTGTGTCTAGGCGTAGACATATATTAGTGGGTAATGTTTTTTCTTCTAACTTACAAAAAAAAATAAATATCCTTCCCTACCTTTATTTTCTATCTCCTTGTCCCCTCGCTCTTTTAACATCCTGGTGAAGATGAGATTTGATGCACTATAGATCATCAACTACGTTAGGCATTTATTATTGATAATACAATGCATGCATGAATAGTATCCCAAACATGATTTCTTTTTATCTTTATTGTCGAGGATAAAGTACATACAGATTAGTAACCCAAACATGATTTTTTTTTTTTAAGATAAAAAAGGGAGGGGTAATCTCTCCGCAAATCATATATGGATATCTTTAATTATTCTTTTCTCGATTCAGGGAGGGCTCACAAATTCCAGCAGCTGATTCCAGGCCATGAGAAGTTTGGGCTTAGTTAACTAAATTTCATTGGGCCAAGCCCATGTGCTACACACTATTTGAAATTCATCTATTACCCAACTTAGCCTGGTCCAAGTAGCTAGCATTAAGGGCCCACAATTAATTACCTTTTCCTTTTTCTTTCTCTACATCAGATATGCTTCAGATTACAATTACATACAATTCCATAGGGAGGGAATTGAAGGCCCATGTATTGGGATGTGTGGTTTTTTCACTCGTTTGATTAGGAGTGAAAATTGTCTGTAGCCACAATATGATATCATTCGGAGTCTCTTGGGGTGTGTGCCCAGATATTCTTAGGATGCTATACCTCATCGTTCACCGCAGACAATTTGCACCCACTAATTGGATGCCCAACCTTTGTTAATTAAAACACGTTTAAAACGCGAATAAAATGGCCGAATCTTTTTTTTTTTTGTTTAAAACACGTATGGCCGAACCATTGCCAAATAGACGGTAAAAAACGTGAAACGACTGCTTAAAAGTTTTATTTAATGTACTTGGGAGTCAGTTAATAATGCTACCACCATGTGACAGCTGTTATGCATCACACACAAGCTATGTACATCACATCAAAGGGCAGGGGTGTCAATGGGCTGGGTTGGGTTGGGTTTTTTAAAACCCAGCACAACCTTAAGGTCTCTTAACTCAACCCAGGCCCAGGCCCAGCCTTGTCGAATTTAGCCCAACCCAACCCAGCCTTGATGGACATTGATTGGGCTGGGTTTAACCCAATTCAGTCCAACCCAATACTATCAGTTACTTGGTTGCTTGATCTTGATGCATTGCAGAGGCCAAAGACCAAAGTTTTCGTATATGAGTAGATTGTGGAAAACGAAAGACCTTTTTCTATAAGTACCTATTAATAATTATTAGCATATTTATATGATTATATACTTAATACACATGGTTGGGTTGAGACCTCAACCCAGGTCCAACCCAACCCCTGCCTCAGGCCTGAAAATCTCAACCCTAGCCAACCTTATGGGCTGAAATCTAAGCCCAAACCTTGGTCGGGCTCAGGGCGGGCTAGGGCTGATTCGGGTTGATCGGACTTTTTGGACACCTCCTATCAAAGGACGTTGCATCTCTTTATAGAAGTGTTTTCATTGTAAGTATTATACCCTCTCCAATGTTGGACTAAACCCAATTACCAATGTCTTTACCAAATTACCCAACTACCAAAAAAAGTGAAGCAGTAGAACTATGTTGTAATACCGTTGTGTACAAACCACTAAGTTTTCAACTTTTATCAAGTCTATTGTTCTAATATTCACTCGTCACTTCACACAATTTTTTGTGTTATATCACATCAACTAATTTCTTCACTCAAAATAATAATAATAGGGAAAATGTTGGGTATGCCGCCGAGATCAAGTATGTTAGCACCCATTGTGTCTATCTATCTCTTTCTTTTTTGTGAAATGACCCTCATATATGATACTCCATCATGTGATCTTATTGGTGCTATCTGCTAGCATACTTGATATCGGCGGCATACCTATCCCTCTCCCATAATAATAATAAAAAAAGACATTAACTAATGTTGTTTCACGGGGAGTACCCTAATATTTGTTGTTGGAATACTTTTTATATATTTACATCTATTCTGATCCAACCATCAATGGACATTTTCCTCGGTGAATGATTCCCATGAGTAGATTCTACTGAGTTGTTTATTCCTAGAGTTATTTTTTTCCCTAAAAGGAGCTCCCCACGTGTATATATTGCCATTTTTTTTTTACCCTGTATTTAAAAAAAGGGAGAGGTATAGGAAAGCTGGCAGAACACCTCGGTATCAGGTGTACTAGCGAGTTGAGAGCTATTGGATTTCATTAATTTAATTTCAACCATTAGATTTGCATATAACTTTATAGAGGAGAGTGACCTGAGTCTGCTAAAAAACACGGGTAAACCTGACACTCACACACACACCAAACCCTTGTGCATCGTCGGCTTCCTCACAGTGGTCAAGACCAGCTCTTGGCCACCGGTGTAAACACCACCCCTCTCCTACAACTCAGAATCTGCCACCAATCTCAAGTCGTCCCCTTTCCCTTTGTCGGCCCCGCCCTCTGCATCTCACGTCCATCCCTCTGTTCTCCTAATACAACTTGGTGTCTATTACTCTTTCAGAAATGCTAGGTAGTAGGCAATGTGGAAATTTAGTGGGTACTGTGAAACTGAAATCTATATTATCTAAATCAATTTCTCTTTAACTCGTCAGTATATAGTTCTGGGTAATCACTGATTGTTCTCCTCAAGGACTTAGTATGGTGTATCATTACTTAAGTTTTCATTATCTCTTCTTACAATATCTTCTCTGATCCGGCATAATCATAGCAAATGAAGCCATGGATCTCTGTAATAAAGACTATTTTCACCTCAAATCCTTCTTCCTCCGGGCAACTGTTCGCTTTTGTCTGGTCTCTATCTGTTTCTTTTTTATGTCACAGACTCACTAGAAGTAGCCAAACTGATAAAGATTCACTGAAACACCCAGTTATTACTTTCTAGGGAGTTAAAACAAAACCAAAACAAAAAAGAAAAACCAAAATCTACTTTGTTTTGTCTCTTCTTTCTCTTTTGCTTTTTTCCTTTTTCGTTTGCTTCCTTTTTCCCTTCCTCCAGCCCCTTCTGGCTCTCTATTAAGCCCTCCGAAGCTTCAACCTTGGAGGGTTTTAATGCTCTCCTTTTGGTGGTGTATCTTAAGCTGCGGGGCTCCTTTACATAAGGTTTCTGGTTCTGGGTTTCGAGAATGGTAAACGTAGATAAGCCACATGTGGGTGGTGGAGGAGAATGGAGTCATCGTCGTTTTTCTATGAGTGAAAGTCGATCAAATCAGTCCATTTGGATAGAGATCGATCGATCAATAACCTAATATCAAAATCTGATCAAAATCCATTACCGACCTTCTCAAGCATTATTATTGATTTGAACTAATTTAGAACAAAGAACCAAAATCAATTTCAGAGAATTAAGAAAAGAAAATTGAAATCCAAAGTCTAAACAGAAAATTAAAGTTTTTTTTAATTGCAGCAATCGGAATCCGTGATGTTTTCTTTGAACGGCAACAATAGAGGCAATCCAGGTTGTAGATGAATAGAGAAAGGGGTGAAGGGGTTCCGTTGCTCATCTACTGCACTGGAGAGAGAGAGAGTGGCTGACATGTTAGGTCAAAGTATGTATAAAGGATGATTTATGTATTGTATTATAATACATTAAATAGAAAACAAAGATTCATCTGTCATAACCTGACGATCATTACTCGTTAACGCACCTGATACTAAGGGGAAAATAATCCTCTGTTTTTTTCATCCATGTTTTTCCTTGTTTTGCTACCTGCAGAACACGACACGTGGACAACTTTAAGACCAACGCTCCGGATGTAATAATCCTCACCTAATCTTGACCGTTGATCTCCTTATTATCCACGTGTCGTGTTCTACAAGTAACAAAACAAGAAAAAATATGAATGAAAAAAACAGAGGATTTTGATCCATAATTAGGTATCGCCTTTTCCCTCAACAAAATAAAACGTCGTCATTTAAAAGACGCCGACACCGAGCAACGGTTTCTTTACCGTTACCGTTTTAACTAACCAGGTGCCCGACTTTGAAGGGGAAAGAGAGGTGAAAGTGAGTGGGCCCAGAGCGGTTTGATGGTATTGGTAATCATGGTGCGATCTAAAATGGAAAGTAGAAAGAGCGGAAAGAAAGGAAGGAATTTCCAATTTACATTGGGATTTGGGAAGAAAGTATGACGGCGCGTAATTTGTGGTCGAGAAGCCCTTCCCGCCAAAGAAGATACCAACAACAACCAGCCTTAGCAACAAAGGTGGAGAGGCGTAGGATTAGGAAACGAACTTTTTTCTGATGGTGTTCTAAATTTTGGTGGCGGTTTCCTTTCACCCTGAATGAAGAATCGCTTGTCGGAGGGACAGCGTGGAGGGCAGATGGGTGGGTGAACACTGAACACCATCTAGCTACGGTTATAATTTTGTAACCCTTAAAAGCTAACAATTTCTTTATAAGGGTTCATTTCCGATGTGGCTTCTCACATCCGAGGTGGGATAATTGTTTTCATTTGAAATTCTAACAAAATCAACTATGATGCATATAAGTATGTGGATTGAGTTTTCCTACACTCACGGTGAATGAGAATTCATTCGACGGAGTCCAAGAGTGTGGAGGTGGTAAGAGGGGGTTATTTTGGGGAGATCCTAAAACCTAGGATGGATTTGTGAACCTTAGGATGGGCAGTAAACATCACCACATGGTGAAGGAAAATTTCTTAAATATTTTATTGCCAATGTTGTCAATTTTATTTAGCAACCATAAATAGTGGCTTGATGACTGGTAGTTGAGGCTATTGCCCCATTTGTCAATGTTCCACCCTTTGATGACTAGTTAGTAATTGAGATTGTTGCTCCATTCTTTAGGGTTGAACTCTTTCACTTACAATACATGGAGAAGACAAGAGAGAGGCCTACGTCTACTAGAGATGTTCCTACCAACAAAAAATCAAAATCACTTAGGCTATGTTTGGTTGTAAGGAGAAAAAAGGAAATGAAGTGAAATTTTCAAACTTAATATATATATATATAATTATTACCCATGTGATTTTAACATTAACTTCAATTCATTTCATATTTATTGGTTATAAAATTTCACTTTACTTTGCATCCAAAACCCTTTGCTATAATATGTAAAATAAAAATTACATGTAAAATATGTCATTATTAAATATGGTTAAAAAAATTAAATAGTTTATACAATCATATGGGATAATAATTATAAATATATATATATATATTTTTAAATATGAAAATTTCACTTCCCTTCCCTTTAAATTCCTATTGCAACCAAACAGAGCCTCAGCCACTCAACCATAACTTTCCTCAATAAAAATCAACATCACTAATATTTCAATTATACACTTTGACCAAAATCAACATCACTCATCACTAGTGGTTTGGTCACATGAGAACTTTCCTAAAATACCCTCAAATAAAATAAAAAAGTAATGAGAGATTCCATGTTTTAATATTCTTTTAATGATTAAATTTTCCTTAACCCCTAGAGAAAAGAAGAATGAGTGAACATGTTACTATACTCTTCAGTCATGGTTAATTCTCACCCTCTCCCCTTTTATAGTCTCGAAACTATCCCTCCTCGTACCAACGGCTGTGATGAGGGATTCTTCCTCCAACATGGGCATGGTCTTAGGTATTGATATTGAATTGATATATATTGTTGGTATTGTTCATATTGATTATATTAGATGGTTTTGTCCTAAAAAATACTGATATTGTAGCATAACTTAACAATTTTATCTGTATCTGTATTGTACTTAGATTCAATATCAGTTATGTATCCTATCAGCATCGATTGATACCTATACCAATACTTAAAAGTCTAAAACCCTGAACGTGGTGAAGTGGAAAGTGAACTTTTTTTTTTTTTTGGGTTGGGGTGGGGCCGTGGGGGTGGTCGGTAGAAGACCCATTATCGGCTTAAACTTTATAGAAACGCCAACATATATATGATGCAATGGGAGGAAGGTGCAGAGAAGGTCCAGCTGCATGTATCCGTTTGCGTTCTCCATAAATGTTGGTCATTATAAGGATTCAAATTCTTATAAAGACCTCAACCTTCTGCTTCTGCACTTTTAGTATTTCCTACCCAATACATAGCAATGGAGAACAAAGGCGCTAAATCCAAGAAGAAAGAAGTACTCCTTCCCCCCAAAAGAGGGCAGATCAAAAAGAGAATATTTACTGGGTTGGTCAGGTCTGTCGTGCCAGTACTACTAGCCCCTATAGCTAACTGCGTGGGACTGGGGAAGGGAAGAGATAAGTTGGCAACTCCGGCGCATTAAGCTCCACCCATGCAACCAAACCTGCCACTGGCTACGCTTTAGATAGAAGTATGGAATCTCTCCCCTATCTCAGACTTCCTCTGTTCCATGGCTTACTTATTTTCAATTTCTGGTTGTTGGTGTTGGTCTTCTTGTTCTGCTTTCTCTTCCTTACTGTTAAAAAGAGAGATCTCTACTTGTTTGTTCTTAATTTCCTGCTTCTGCTGTCTTTTCTCCATGGTTATCGTACATAAAAGACAGGGACAGCTATAAGTGGGATGCAGAGGCTCTCTGAATTTATTGCAGAGGCTCTATGAATTTACTTCTTTCGGGAGTGGACTGTAGCCATAGCTACTTTTTGTGGTTGTTGAACGTAGGAATCGAAAGATGGGTTCTGTTCTGATATCTGAAATCTGGATGAATCTATTTGAGGATTCTCTCCTCAAATGAATTTGGGATTATTGTAAGTTGAATCTATCATTTTCTTTTGGGTCGGAAAGTTGTATTTTTCATCCATGGAAGCATATTTATAGCGTAATTGAGTCTCAGATTGGTGGGTTTTCGTGATTCTCCTTCTGATTATGTTAAGAGTCGTAATTATATAGATGATGATGAACAAGTAGACCTTTATGTATGATTCAAGAGGAATGTGAGGTCTATGCTGAGTTCCAATCTAAGAATGCTCTGTTTAAATCATTAGATCAAGATATTAGTTTTGCTTAAGCAGCTCAGCCTTGCCCTTGGGATTAGCATCATTTATGAATCATCATTGATCATGAGTTGATGACCATAAGTCCATAAAACATTAATCTGAAAAGGTATTTTGATTCTTTTTATTTTACTAATGAAACAAAACCAACCAATTTATTCAAATCAATTGCTCCTTTCTTTATCACTCGTAAATTTTGAAGGGGAAAAAATAAAATAAAAAATCAGATGATGAGAAGAGCATTCCTACATGGTTAGATAGAAAGAACTAGACCCCAATTGTCGATGGGCAGAAAGGACCAAGGACTTTCATCTCCATGACAAGAAGAAAAAGAGCATCAGAAAAAAGGAAGGAGAGAGAGAGAGAGAGAGAGCCCAAATATTTTAGGTTTAATAGGACAAGGAATGAAGAAAGGAAATAATTAGCGGGAAATCAGGGATTATAAGGCATAGCAACTATCAATAAAAAGTTGGAAGGAGCTGAAATATATATAAGAGAGAGAGAGAACTAGAACTGATGAATACTAATAAATAAAGTGCAGTGCAATTATTTCGCCCCTAGTTTGTCTGAGCAGGGCCACGTTATTATTTAGGCTTCTTTTTTTTTTATCTAATATTATTAAAATTTCAAACAACAACTCAAATACGAGTTCACCCCAATTGTTGTTGAATATAGCTCTTGGGGTTCCTTGGATTCGCCATATGGGCAAAAAAACCTATATCTTAAGGGGACATGATGGCCTAGACCTAGGTTACAAAACTGTGATCAGACCCTAATTTTCTTTCTTTTAATCACCAACCAGAAATCTAACTAGAATTGGAGACCATTATGTACTGGTCCAGCTCAACAGGATTTTTATTGAAGTCCTTATACTAAATCTGGCTTATTGTCTACGGGAGTAGCAGCTAATTTATCTTCTTCAATCTGCTTCACCCTCTTCAACTCATGATTTGTTGAAGATAAATTCCTTGGTTTAATCAATAGGTGTTCTCTTTGGAAATTAATTGAAAATACATCCTAAATTAATTTTTTTTTTTTTTTTTTTTTGGAAGCTACCATAGAACTAAAGGCTATTCCATAACAGCACTCCATTTATCTCAAAACATAATGCGGGAACAAGGGTAATGGTAGAATAGGACATACTATTTGATCTATTAAGCCATCATGTTCCTACTTAGGGGTGTTAATCCCAAGCCTGCACCTGTTGGATTGATCGGACTTGACTGTTTAAAAACTAGCTCAGCCTGCACCGATTATTAAGCGTGTAGGACTCAAGCCCGGCTGTTTATAAATAGGTAGTACACGGTGTAAGGGTAAGATCGACAGGCCTCAAATCAGCCCGAACTGTTTATAAACTCGACTTGGTCCGACATGTTTAGACAGGCTGTTTATAAGGATATTTTGTTTGTTTGTTTTTTTTTTTTTTTAATAGAATGACGTATATATTGATATTTTTATCCATTTTTGAATGTAATTATGTCTAGTATCTTTCTAAATTGTTGATCATATAATATAATATATTAAAATTTCTTGAATCTAAGACAATTAAAGGTCATTTAAGAATTTTTTTGTACATTACTCTGTTTAAGACCTGATTATAACCCCGTTAAAGCTTGGAGTCCGATCGAGATCGACTCATCCTTTAAACAGGCCGGTTGGATGGTTTTGGTTATCGTTAAGGTTTTTAAAGTAGAGGAGGAAAGCAATAGGAAACCCAGACGGAAGGAAGAAAGCCCCGTTCTCTCGCTTTCTGCTTTGCAGCTTCTTGGGCTGAAGACTCAACCTTCTTACCCCACCCAACTTAGTGGTCAAGCCGACAAATTACAATTAGTTTTGATAGGCAGAGAGAGAGACGAAGACACAGAGCTGACGATGAGAGACAGAGACTGAACAAGGTGGCTATCGAGAGTGAGAACGACACAAACCAACAAAATGCAACCAGTCTTCAGAGAGAGACAGAGAGACACAGAGACAGAGAGACAGAGCTGACGATGAGAGAAAGAGAGAGAGAGAGAGGGGCTGAACGAGGCGGCAATCAAACATCAGTCATATCACTAGTGGTTGGGGACTTGGGGTCACAACTAAGGATTTAGGGGACGGAGATACCGATACCAATCCGGATTTTGGTATCGGTTAATTTTGCCGTTGCTTGTTTAAAAAACGTACAGATTTTTTACTTTTTTACCCTAAAATCGATGCAGATGATTAATTCGGTTCGATAAAGGATCGGGCTCGATCTCAGTCGACACCAATCCAATACAGCCAATGCAACCGACACGAGACTAATATTTGAAACCATACTCACAACACAAATACTAAATATACTAATAGAATCAAACTGAAGTAATGAAAGGACTTGTGACTCTTAAAACTTTTCCAACATGAAGTGATAGAACCATAGTTTCAAGTATTGCTATTTAATCGATCACAACGGTCATGCCGTATTAGTTTGAATCTGACTCGATATCAAATCCGTCAATTAATTCATATCATTACTCGTATTGTTTTTAGGGTAAAAGAGTAAAAAAAATCTATATTTAAAATAAAAATAGAGGCAAAAATGATCAATACTCACCACTCTAATCTAATCTTGATTGATATCGTATTAAGATCTACTGACACCAATACCTAAATCCTTAGATAGAACAAGAAGGCTCATTGAAAAGTCACCTGCAATTTGCAACAAACCCTATAAAAGAGTGAATGATCCCAAAAGTATTCCACATTCTCTCCACGTCCCCTCCAGTCAACAACTTCACAAGTCCAACTAGGGATGACGTTTTACTAATGGCCGGTGCCTTGGCCCCAAACCAATGAATGTTGGGGTCAGCTTTGTTGAGACGATTCCCTATGTTTCCAATTAGTGGAGAATCCCAACTTTCAAATGACATCATCTCATGGAAACGTCACCAGAATTACCGTTCTTGTGGCTCCCATATCAAATGAGTTAGGTAGAGTGGCACAACGTTCAATTACGGAGGGGTCATTCACTTAGTTGTACATCGATTTTGAGTGGGACAATCTTTTTATTTATTTATTTTTGAATGTTTCCTCTTATCAGATTGGTCCATTGAGATAGAAATTTAAATAATATTAAAGTAGGTTTTCTCCAATTTCATTCCGTTCAATTCAATTATGAGTGGGACAATTCTTGTATTTCTAAATCGAATCGAATTCAATATCAAATCGATAAGAAATGAAATCAAATCGTAATTAACCTAAACTAAACATTCTCAATTATTGGTTTAGTTTTGATTCACCCTTTTTTTGCTAACGATGGGTATCCAGGCCTTCGGCAATTTTCATTGAAAGTAGTGAAGAGCATTAAACACCCTCGTGTGAGTGGTTCAATGTGTGTATAGTGAGAATAGAACTTAGAATGTTCGAGTTTACAGATCGTACCAAGTTCATTGCTCATCAATTGCGCTATCCCCTTGGATTTAGTTTTGAATTCACCCATTTTCACAATGAAACTGATTTAATCTAATTGAATCGATGAATTGACAGCCTAACCTTAACATCATCAGAACTTGCAGCTTCTTGTGAAGAAGAAAACCAACATAAATGAATTGGTTTAGCTTGTTGTGATGGTGTCCGGTTAAATTTGAAAAAATATATAAGAGAGAGAGAGAGACAGAGAGAGAGATTAGTTGAACGAAGAAAACGTGTAAGAACAAGTTGTGTTTCTTATATGTTTCCATTGTATATATATATATATATATATATATAACGGCCTCATAGATTCTATTCCTTGATTATAAAATTAGTATTTTCTTATGGCTATAATTTTTGGTCCTAAGTCAAGAAAGGGAAATAATAAAGTCAAGGCAGCTAAGGTCAACGAAAAGACAAAGGAAAGAGGTGAGGTGAGATGGTTTAAAGCCATCCTACAATTTTGGTCTTAGGTAAACA
The DNA here is from genome assembly GCF_013358625.1 of Macadamia integrifolia. Classification (NCBI taxonomy): domain Eukaryota; kingdom Viridiplantae; phylum Streptophyta; class Magnoliopsida; order Proteales; family Proteaceae; genus Macadamia; species Macadamia integrifolia. The sequence goes on from NC_056570.1 coordinate 19,382,392, forward strand.
AAAAGACAAAAGAAAGGGGTGAGGCGGTGATTAAGAGTCGTCATCAGCTCATCCCCAGTGGACCACTGGTCCCCAAAGAAACTCAACAAAGGCCACGTTAGTCTTCATAACTTCCAACATGAATATGCGATAGGACAAGTTTCATTGGAAGATTCAGAACCCTTTAAATGAGAGTTTCTTTATTCTCAGGTCTTGACATAACCTCCAGACCCCTTGTGTCCAAATATGCTACTTACATGGGAAGAAATAAAAAACCTAGAAATAGATTTAAAAAAAAAATCGAAATAGAGCTGGATTATTGAAAGTACAAAGAAAGATGTTCAGTCAATGTGTAGGTACTCGAGGTTAAGAAAAAAAAGGTAGAATTGGGGGATACAGGATCCGTCTCCATTGATTTCAATTTATATCAACTTTGAATTGATCAAAATGCTAGAAATTAGAATAGATAAGAAGAAATGATTCTTTTTAAAATTTTTTGTTAAAAAACTTGTAGATCTTGTTACTAGAGGTAAATTTCATTGATTTTCTACCATAAAATGCTGGGTTAGCTTGCTAAAAGTATTCGTATTTTTTTTATTGGTGGAGTATCCTAGAACAGATGACACCATCTCATTGAAATGACATTGTCACTACCTTCATCATAGTGGCCAAACCAAATGAGTTGGGTTAATTAGCACAACGGGTTTGACTTCAGATGCAGGGGCATCCCATTGTCATATATAGCATGGTCGTCATGCTTGTACAGGACCAGTCGGCTTGACATATATAGCATGATTGTTGATAGTTGAAGCGTGTTGTGAAGAAAAAAACTTACACAAATGAATTGGTTTAACTTAGTGAGAGCATTATAGATGGTCCCTTTTTTTTTGGGTTTAAAGGTAGAAATGGTCCCTTGTTCAGTTTGGAGAGAGAGAGATTAGCTGAATGTAGAAAATGTAGAGTTTTTTATTCGTATTCCAAACAGAAAAATTTACAATATTGCCTCATTCCCTCTTAGCCTCTCGTGTTGGTAGGAGTAGTACATTCTTGCATGATTAACTATGAGTTTGTTTTCATTCTTTAATAGTTGGGTTGATGTTATGATGATTTAGTGTTTCTATGCTGGGACAATTGAAAAATCTATTGTCTTATTTTATATATATATATATATATATATATTTATGGGAGGAGGTTGGGTATGTCACCATCTCTTTTAGAGGTAATTGTTCTATCAATGAAAAAACTTGAATGGAGAAATATAAGGATTTTTCGAGAAGGAATAGATAGATAGACACACATATAATATATGGATAGTATATCCAATCTTTTTCTGTATATTTGTTAATTAAAAAACAGGAAAAATCATAAAGCTTTAAAAAAAACAGAAGCAGAGGAAAGAGATCAGGTGAGCTCTTCACGACTCAATGATTGACTTGCACACTGGTTGGTTAAAGTCTGAAGTTTTGATCAGGGGAAAGTCTATATTTTATATTTTTCTGCTTGTGGTATACGTGGTAGGACGTGGGCCCCATCATAGTTGGTAGGTTTTCGATAACGCGGCGGCGTGATTTGCGAAGGAAGGGAAGGGTGGGTGAGGCAGTGTCGGCCTGGGGGATGCATGGATCTACTGCTTCTTCTATTGGGACATAACGGCGCCGTAATTAGTGATCGAGAAACCCTAACCCCACAAAGTGCACTAAATCAACATATATCATCAGTCCACCCAGGAGTCTACGTAACGGTAACATGTATCGCCGGAGACTGAGACCGATAAGGATTGGCAATATCGATAAAAGAAAAAGTGACATTTTGATCTTAAATCAGCCTGATGCGACTTGATACATATCCGTATCCATGGTCAATCTTAGATTAGCTATCAGTATTGGATTAAGGATTAAAGAAAAAAAAAACTATTTTTAATTAAATCGTATCAGTATCAAAGAAGACCGATACCAATCCAAATCTCCAGAACTAAATCCCGGTATAGACAATAACATATGGTACCGACGCCGTGTTTTATGACATTTTAACTTCCCCAAGAAAAATGATTGATGGCGACAGAAGAAGTTCATGGGAAATTCAGTAGAAACTGGAAACCAAGCCCTATAAAATGGGGGTGAGATTAAGGGTAAGGCCCTCAAACCTTCTTCATTCTCAAGTTCCTCACCTGCTCTGTTCCATACTTTGAGTTTCAGTTTCTGGTTTTGAATTCCTCCTCTTCTTCTTTTAATTCCTACCCAACTCAGGGTAATGGAGAACGAAGCTGCCAAGTTCAAGAAGAGAGAAGAAATTCTCCATCAACCTAAAAGAGGGCAGATCAAAAGGAGGATCTTTACTGGGTTGGTCAGGTCTGTAGTGACAGTACTAGCTACTTGCTGTGAGGGACAGGGGAAGAGCAAAGATGACAACTCCAGTTCATCCACCTCACCTGCAAGTGCCTACACTTCAGATGGTTATTCCTCCCATCAATGATTCTTGTCCTCTGATTGTAACTTTACAACCAAACAGGGACAGAAAAAACCTATGAATAGATAGAACCTCTCCCTTTTTCATTATCCCCTGCCTCTCACCTCCTCTGTTCCATAATTTCAGTTTCTGGTGTTTGTGTTGTTTGGTCTCCTCTTCTTCTACTTCTTATATCTTTTCCTTTCTGTTGAAAAGAGAACCACTACTGTATCTTTTTCTTGTTTCTGCTGCCTTTCCTCCATAGTATTTGTACATAAAAGAAGGGGAGAGTTACAGCCTAGAGGTGAGATGCAGAGGCCTCTGAATTTACTTTGTTCGGGAGTGAGAGCTGTAGCCATAGTTTCTTTTGTACTGTTGAAAGTAGGTATCGAAAGATCGATGGGTTCTGTTCTAATCTCTGAATGAATCATTTTGGGGATTCTTTTAGAAATGAACTTTTGTATTATTCCACGTTGCATCCATCATTAAATTTTATTTATTTGTTTATTATATATATATATTTTTTAAAGATGGTAGGGGTGTGAAATGTTGAATGAAAGAAACATTACTCCCCTCCCCTCCCCTCCCCTCCCCTGCCCTGAGCTATGGCGAAATATCAACTATATCCTCCATCTTTCCGAAAATATCATTCACTTCCTTTACAACCGTTAGGAATCATTGTTAAGTGAGGTTATATTTTTTTATAATCTTCAAAATACCCTCATTTGTGAAATGTCCAAGAGACCCTTTATTTGTTCCCCATTCTTCTCTCTCTCTCTCTCTCATACCCAAGTAATGTTTCATCCTGTGAAGTCGCACAACCAAACTCAAAGTTAGAATCAACTCATCTCTGAAATTGGAAGAGGAAGAAAACAAGGATTTTGTGAGCTACACAGGCAAGAATTATTTAAATTGGCTATAAGAACATAATCCCATCTGCAGTTCATGTTATCATCTCTAGAAATTTTTTTTTTCTTTGCTGGGTTTTGCTCATCGGGACTATTTGGACTAGGGTTTTTCTTCTGAAACCCAATTCGTTATTGTCGTTATTGCAGCCATGACAATTAAGGTTCTCCCTGGTACATTCAGTGCAAAGTTTAGAATCTTTTTCAATTTCATGTTTGGATCTGAATCTATGTGTTGCTTGTAGCAGACAGTACTTTTGCTAAATTTGGTTTTCTTTAGGTGTCTTTTGTCTTATCTTTATTTATGTCTGTTTGATTTTCTACCCTTCAATGGCACAAAACCCACAAGATGGAGTCAAATGGGCTACCAATCTGTAACACAATTGATCCGTCCTCGATGGCTTCAACCAAAATTGGAATCCCGCCTTCCTCAACAATGGCCGTTTTGCCCTCGGGAATAGCAGCCAAACTGCTCAAAACCATCATAGCCTGTAAGATTTCCTATTAGGTGGGCTAGCATAATCAAAGATTTGTTTCCAAAACCAATTTAGTGGTGTTGACTAAAGATGGAGTAAGCAGAAAGAATCCAATATTATTGGTAAGTGATCTCTATGGAGATATTGGATTCTATTAGCACACCTTAATGGTATGAAATATTTATTACTATGTGTGGACCTAAGGTATTGTTTCCTTAATGGGGAGGAAACCCTAATTTTATTGCAGGGTTGGTCCCTACCCTCACCCCTATATATAGTTATCACTGACCCATTAAGTGAGGCTAACGACCAAAAGCAAAAGGGAAAGATGGTAGACCAGACCAACATTGATCGTGTTGTACGAGGAGCATACAAGAAGACATTGAGGAGTTCTTATTCTTCAACCATGAATTCAGGTATGCCTAAAACGTGTTTTTGTAGTGTTTGTCGTGCATGCTTATCGATCTTCATGAATCGTTCCGTATTTATTTTCTTTCAATGGTATCAGAGCCTCGTTCATGAAAAATCGATCGGCTGTACCACCAGTAATAAAAATCAATTTTTTCTCCTCGAGTCGTTTTGTTTTGAATAAACGAGAAAAGTAATATATTATATATTATTACTAAAGGACAAAACTGGTAAAGTTAAATTTAAAAAAAAAAAAAAAAAACCTGCAAAACAGTTGCAGGTCGGCCGCTGTGTTGTTTTGTTCAAGTAACCCAAAGAAAGGGTAAGGCGTAGGGATACATATGTTTATCCGTTGCTTTTACTTTTATTTAGGGTTTTAAAACTGTTATGTTTTGGTTTTACATTTATACCTTTAATGGTCTTCACTTATAATGGGTTATATAGTTTATAACTTTTGAGCCTTCGGGCTCAAGCCCAACATTGAGTTAAGTTTGTTCCTTAAGTTTGGGCTGGTGGACTCAAGCCCAATATATATATATATATATATTTAAAGAGTTCAACTTATTATTATGGTTCAAAGAATTGAACCAAGTGATTTTACTTCATTATTCTTGAGCTTTTAAGTCATAATAATTGGGTTTTATTGGATTTGGGCTGGATCCATATGGTTTGACTTAGTTTTATATTTTATATTTAGAAACTTAATGGGCCAAGCCCATGTCCAGATTTGTTTAAGTGTAATGGGTTTAAAAGCTCATAGACATTATCTCAAATAGGATGGATTGAACCAACACAATTCGAACTGGCTAAATCAAATCAAATCCAGTGAATCAGTCAATAGGTGAACCAAATTAGATTAAAAATCAAGTTAATACAAACGGATTCGTGATACGGAAGCTATCTCCAAAAGAGAGTATTGATTTATTTATATGGCATAAACTTGTTGTTTTGTGATTTTCTTGAACCAACCCCTGTTATTTTGATGGGTTCTTCAATACTATATTGTCTGTGACATCTGGTCTATAGTCTGTTTATGATAAAGGTAATTTTAATGGAAATCTATTGAAATAAATGAGTCTTTTTTGTAATGGTCAGTCTTCAAATAATGTCCAATGAAGTTTTTCATATTTAAAACAATTATTTTGAGAGTCCCAAGGCCTTGTGAATAATAAAATACCATTTATTTTCATTATGTCACTTTATCATATACTTGGGATGTTGTGGATAATTACTTAATTGGTCAAACTAGTGGGAGGATGTAATTATATATTCTGAAATATTATTTATGAATCGACCAATGGATGTATGTTCAATATCTGGGTTGAATTTAAAACAAGAAAAATGAGACCTATATTTTGTGTTCCATAACTGTTTTGAAACATCTATAGTGGCTTTAGAATTGTATTTCTGTTTATGCATTTTTTTTGCACTGGTTTATCATTAATATGATATTAAAAAAAATCATTTATGAATGACATAGGCAGAAAATTAATGGCATTTTATTTTTGCATGTCATATTTGGAACACTCTATGATGAATAAATATATTAGAGTTAAATTGGGTGTAAGCTTTCACACATGTTTAGTTGCAAAACGCATTTCTAGGGAACTATGAAAGGGTGATGTGGATTCCACCAAAGTGACATATCTTGTTTTTTCATGATTTTCCCAAGGACAGCATAGTAAGTGACATTTGCCTAAAGATGATGTCACCAAAGTTAAAGAAAATGACAGTAACCTAAAGTTTCTGATCCCAAATGTCAGGGGATCTCAAAAGTTATTGTTATTTTCACAGTTAATACAAGAAAATGAGAAGACCAATGTATTCCTATCACCAAAGGATAAGGATGCAGTTTCAGTTATAACTCTTGAGTGATATAGTCATTACAATGAATGCATGTAAATCTCATCAAGTTAAACTTTGTTATTGGTATGGTCTATTTAAATCGGCTTTAGTGAAAATTCTTTGTGGGTAGAGCTGACATCTTAAAGATTAATATTAATGATGATACATATACTCACATTTGAGATGTTATGACACAAGATCATCCCACGTTGGTTGTATATATTGATGGTTTATTAACTATTTTCAGCATAGTTTTAATGAAATCCATTTTTTGAGTCTAATAATTATATAGACCATAAACAGTTTATGCAAATGAAATTAGAAATCATTTAATTTTGATTTATTAAAATGACTTCTGAAATCTGTTTATCTTGTTGACTATTTTGGCCCTGTTTATTCAAGTCAATAGTTAGATCTAGTTCTAATATGAACTGATATTGACTCTTATAAATGATACTTTAATTAGGTCATTTAGTCCTACTCTCTTATATTAGTAGGAGAATAAATTATTATCCTATTGAGGATAATAGATGTATCATACATGTTTTATTATGTATATTATACTTGTCGTTTCATAAATTTTAAGTCAATCTGGGATATTTTGATATTTCTTCGATGTTATATTTATCATCCGTGACATCAGGTTTCATCACGAGACACATAATTATGAGTTTTGACACCCATTTATGATTCAAAATATCACAAGTGCATTGTTTAAGTAATATTTCTTCATATTTATATGTCATATTTGTACTTGTGATAAAGTTCAATTTTATTGAAAATTCATCGAGATAAAACATATATATTATATTTGAATGATTTAAATGAACTCATTGAAATTTTAGTGGCTTATTGGTATAAAGCCTATGAAGTTATTTATACTTACTATGGATCTAAGCCAACATTACCTTTATTTGTTAAAGTCTTATTGTTATTTTGGCCTATAAATTATTTGATTTATGTGCTCTATTAGTTAATGAATTTTTTTTTCTTAAAGAAATTGTAGGTCTTTATTGTGATTGACTTTAAAGTTTATGGGCTAATATTTGTGTTGGATATTAAAGTCATTTGGGTTGAAAGTTCATATATGTATACAACTTTGTATATCTAATGAATTATGGATAACGTAACATATTTCATGTGTTTTTTTATTATCATGAATAAATGTTATGAACTTTCATATTTAGCATGTTGTCATTATAGAAAATGCCATATTTAGATTTTTATTTAATTATGGTAATGGCTGAAAGTACAAAACTGTCATACTAAGAATGTACTCACTTTGATAATTGTTAAATTATGGTGTTACCATATTGACTATAAGGGTTTATAATGGGTTGCTTTTGTGGACTTATGTTGAATATTTTATTAATTAAATACTGAAATAGCTCATCTTATTATTTGCACCCAAAATCTAAATCCACAGGCATTTGGTAGCAATCCAAGTCTATAGGTTTTCATAATTTCAGTGATTACGCTTCCACTTAGTGGGCTAGTTACTGAGATTGTGAAATTATTATTGATTATTCAGGATGGGTTGTAGTCAAGGAGACCATATGATGAATGATGTGCTCTTACCACCACAGGTGAGTCTTCATTTGGTCGATTTCGCTTGATAGTGTGAGGGTGACATTTTGGGCTTCATAGCTTTGGAGGTTGTTGTCTTGCCACCACAGGTGACAGAATCTTCAAAGTGGTGTTGTTTCGAGTGTCTCGCCTTGCATGTGAAAGATTCCACTACGTGTTGGGTGATCTTGCCACCACAGGTGTGACCCCGATGACGTCGGATCTTTCCCTAGTTTCCGTTTTCCTACAGTTATTGAAAACAATACTAGGATAAATCTGATTAACAACCCAATTAGTCATATTTAATTATATTGTTGGGAAGTTTAATATGACTTCTGTTCTTGCATATTGTATATTTTGGTAAATATGTATGATTATATTTATCAGTTTTGATTTCTCAGCTATTTTCTGTTAAAAAAGTTTGAACGGTTCCAATTTTAAGGAATGGAACTAATCTTTTAATATTTCTCTGGCCATTATGATAATAAATTTTAATTGATAAGCCTCCTAAACCAGTGGTTGTTAATTATGTTCAAGCTAAGGTTCTTTATGAAAATGAGAGGAATCGAATAAGTTTATCTAAAGATCAGTGGGAGTAAGCTCATAAATCATAAATTTCTGTAGAACTATATTATTATAAATTGTTGACTTTATATCTAAACCATTGAGGATGTTCTGTGACAACTCCGCTGCGGTTCGTTTCTCTCATAACCGTAAAAGTACTTCAGACTCTAAATACATTGACATTAAGTAATTTTTGTCAGAGAGAAAGTTCAGGAGTCACAGATTACAATGGAACAGATTGCTACAAAAAACATGATTGCAGATCATCTTACTAAGGGCTTAACTCCAAAAGTCTTTCAAGAACATATCACTAATATGGGACTTGTTAGTTATTTTGATGTATTTTATTAGTGGTAGTTTTGCTCAATATGTTCGCATTTGACTTTCAGTTTTAGTTTATACATATGATGCATTATTATTCTTATCAAGAATATATATGCATTTTTATTATGATCATTTGTTTATGTATATACACTTATTTATTTGCCTCCTACAAAAAATTGAGGTTATATGTGGTGTATTTACCTCATTCGGTATCTGAGGTTCTAGTCAATACACACACATCCAATCGCTAGCAAAGCCTCGTTTGATTGAGGTCTAGTGCTAGTGTTGTGGGACATCCGAACCCAGTCCCAATGAGCTTCTTTGATTGAAGCTTGAGCGTTTGGGAGACGCTTGTAGTTAATGAGACATTCGGTATCTGTCTCATTGGGCTCATTTGGTTTTCGAGCCAGGACCAATTTGAAAATATACATGATGATCACTATTGCATGTTATTTTCATACCACACTTTCATACTGTTCAGTCCAAGTCGGTGATGTTATGAGCACTTTGACGTGTGTGGTCTCATATCGCTTTGGATGTGATGATCAATACGGTTGGGTGTTTTTAATTCTCATTCGAACTAAGGCATTTGGTTTAAGGTGCACTCCATTCGACACTATTTTTTTTGTGGCCACATTCAGTTTATCTAAATCGGAGAGTCGTTTTAAATAAATTTTAAAATCTAAAACTTGTGACATATGCTGCCCAAGTGGGAGATTGTAAGATTTCCTATTAGGTGGGCTAGCATAATCAAAGATTTGTTTCCAAAACTGATTTAGTGGTGTTGACTAAAGATGGAGTAAGCAGAAAGAATCCAATATTATTGGTAAGTGATCTCTATAGAGATATTGGATTCTATTAGCACACCTTAATGGTATGAAATATTTATTACTATGTGTGAACCTAAGGTATTGTTTCCTTAATGGGGAGGAAACCCTAATTTTATTGCAAGGTTGGTCCCTACCCTCACCCCTATATATAGTTATCACTGACCCATTAAGTGAGGCTAATGACCAAAAGCAAAAGGGAAAGAGGGTAGACCAGACCAACATTGATCGTGTTGTACGAGGAGCATACAAGAAGAAATTGAGGAGCTGTTATTCTTTAGCCATGGATTCAGGTATGCCTAAAACGTGTTTTTGTAGTGTTTGTCGTGCATGCTTATTGATCTTCATGAATCGTTCCATATTTATTTTCTTTCATAGCCTTCTCCGCCAAACCGCTCCCCTGCTCTGAAAACATCCCCACGAGCAGTTTCACGGCTCCGGCGCTAATGGCCTTCTCTTTGTTTTGCCACTCCGTACAGAGTTTGTAGAGCGTGGTAAGCGCATCTTTCTTCCCATGAGTGGAGCCGTTCAGGAGAAGAGAAACCAAGGGTGGAATAGCTCTGCATACACCAATTGAGATCTTGTTGTCTTCGATCAACGGGATACTCAGCAGAGCACAAGCAACGTTCTACTTTGACATCTCTGTGCCTGTTTTAAGAACATATATTAGAGGTTTTATAGCTCTGGCATCCCTAATCAGGGTTTTATTGCCTTCATGTAGAGAGAGGTTCAATAGAGCTGTCACGGTATGTTCCTGCGCCCACGGGTCACTGCAACGGAGGAGAGGGTGGTATCTTGGACATTTCACAAATGGGGCTATTTTGGAGATTATAAAAAATATAACCTCGACTTAACAACGATTTCTAACGGTTGGGGTCGTTAGATAGAATTTTTTTTTTTAGGGGAGGTGAGTGATATTTTTAGAAAGGTGAGGGGTCAAGTTGGTATTTTGCCATAGTTCAGGGGAGGAGAGTGATGTTTACTCATGTTGTATTTATCATCAATGAAAGCATATTTATAGAGCAATTGAATCTCAGATTAGTGGGCTTTGTGATTCTCCTCCTCATTATCTTTGAGTTATTATAGAGATAATGATGATACCATTGCACTTGTATTTCTTTCTAGGGTAATTGTTTTTTAGGTGAGACATAGGGGCATTGGACGTATACACCAAGAGGGGCATAAAGGTCATTTCGCACCCCCTGTGTCCCACCTAAAAAACTTTGTTTTTTTCTTTTGGAGCCTGGATCCTCTCTAGCTAGCTATAGCCTCCAAACTCATCTTAGTCCTCATATCCCATGGATGCTGTGAGATGAGGTTGAAGGCTACAGCTGGCTAAAGAGGATCTAAATTCCCTTTTTTAAAGGGTACTTTACAATGCCACTCCCTGGAGAATGTCACAATTATAAGAACACCCCCTCTGTTTCATCAAATTAGATTCAGACCCCCTACCATCAGTTACTGCTAAATCAAGAGTTAAAATGATTGTTATACCATTTTCACTAAAACTCATTTTAACCCCATTCCTCTTCACCCTTGCCTATTTTCACCTTCATCGAGACATCAACTGTATAGAGAGAGAGAGAGAGAGAGAAAAGTTGATTTTGGTGGTAGAGTAGCGATCCACCATTGTTTTTGGTTCAAAGCTTATAGCAGAGGAGGGTTTTGGGTGTGAGCGTCTATGGATAAAAAAGTGTTGTAGAAAGTAAGTTCCAACTAATTCTTCTCAACCAATACAAACAGGGGAGGATACAAATTTAGAATATTAGGAATATAGTAAACAAAGAAGAAACAAGGGAAGAGTTGCAGACTTACCTAAGGAAATTGCTTACCAGAGAGAGGGATATCAGATAGAACTGCAAGATAGGCGTCCAACAAGAGCAATCGGCAACAATGAAACTTCTCTTGAAACTCTAATTCTTTAATCGGTGGTAACATCCATTAATATAGAAGAGAAGGAAACAATTCCTATACAAACTCTGACATTGTAAATAGAATTCTAACTTGTCACTCCCGGTATCAGATTGGTGACGGCATGGTTCTTTTGGATTCTTAGATTCTTGTTTGTTTGATTGAAGGGGGTTTTAAGTTAAGAACTTAGTTAAACCCAGAATTTCAGTTCGATTTTCATCTTCATCGGAGAGTTCTCTCCATCAATGTGACTTCATGTCTATTCCGACACCGCCTAACAGCTTTTGTTTCCTGCGAGAGGTTGAAGATGATGTTTCTTGGAACCCGTGCGTGACACCCAGTGGCAGCACCTGTGCACGACACCCAGTGGCACTCCTACAGCCTCTCCTACCCAGTTTTCACTACAGTGGTCGAAAAGCTCAAGCCCCACATACTCCAATCCAACCTCTCCCCCCTTGCTAATCACACCGCTGCCATGGTCCTCTCTTGCCTTGCTCACGGGTACTCCGCCAAAACCCCAGCTTCCCGTTACTCACTGGAGCCCTACCTCATCTCTAAGATCACCAACATCGTCACCCGTCTCCTCACCACAAAGCTCTACCCAAAGTTAATAAAGATCCCCATCAGCCGTTGCCGTCTCCATGAAACCACCCAGGCCTTCGAGGAGCTCACCTCTCTCCCTAACATGTGTGGCACAATTGATGGTAGCCCCATCAAGCTTCACCGCTTCGATTTGGGTGAAAGAAATATGAACTTTTTACAAGGGTATTTTAGGTACTTCATATTTAATAAGGGCATTTTGGTATTTAAAATAAAATATAGTTGCTGATATAAACATATAAGGTATATTCCTTAACACTGACTGATGGTTGGGGGTCTGAGTCTAATTTTGTGAAACAGAGGGGGTGTTCTTTTAATTATGGCATTCTCCAGGGGGTGGCGTTGTAAATTACCCTTTTCTTAATCCTTTTATTTTGATGGAACAAGAACTCAAGAGATTTGAAAGTGGTATAATCTAGAGGATTTCCAAAGAAGTCATCCTCTTAAGTACTATTCTCGCCCTCTTTAGTACTATTCTTGTCCAAACCCATTTAATTATCGCATCCAATTCAATTAATTAGTTATGCTCCTAAGTTAGTTTTGTGACATGACATGACAGTTCTACCAATTTTCAAGTGTTCGTTTTTAGATTGTGTGACCCTTGTGCTAGCGTAGAGGCTAATTAAGGAGCATACAAGGGCATCCAACAGGAAGGGCAAAATAGTTATTTCTTCCCGTGTTGATGCAACTATTATATAGAAAGTGTTCTTTTACTCACCAATAAATAAAACTCAATTTAAAAGTGAAACTATTTCTTCTTGAAAAGGAAAACTTGACAATGACACTTAGAGATATGATGGAGAAATAAGGTTTTCTTATGCCGAAGAAAAAAATGGGAAAAACTTCCCGTGGTGAATTCACCCATGTAAGCTTCAATTTATTGATAATTGATGTGCCACATGTAAGAATGATTTTGAATGGAAAAGGCATTGTCAAAACAAAAAAAAGACGTACACGGTGCACGAGATCTTATATTCAAGGTTCGATAGGCAAGAACTACACAACCTTATCTTGACAATGTTGAGAGACTATTTTGACCAATTGATCACCAAGGGCCCGTTTGATAACGTAACTAGAAACGTGTTTCTGTGTTTTCTTGTTCTCAGAAACACAGAAACGGCATAAATACCGTTTGGTAAAAGTGTTCTGTTCCACTTGTTTTTTGAAACATAAATTGAAATTTATAACAATTTATGCTTCAAGAAACATGAATGACGAAACAAGTTTTACTTGTTTCGCTTGTTTCTCGAAACAAAAAAGGGGCACAATTCCACGATCGACCGACACACCAACTTAAAAATCTATGAAAATTTATCATGTTCATTCGAAGATCGACACCCCCCTTCCTCTGAGGTTCCCTCCTTGAATTTCTTCGGTAATCCTTCAATCAACTCCTTCGCTTCCTTCAACGCCAGATTCGTAAGTGCTCTCACGGCCTTAATCGTTGCAATCCTCGCGTTACTCGGCACTTCCTCGATAAGAACATCGAACTCCGTTTGCTCCTCAACGACGGCTGGTCCCGCATCGGCAACGGCACCAGGCGCTACGGCAACAGCCGCCGGTGCGAAGGCAGCAGCGGAGACACCGAGCTCTTCCTGTAACCAGTCAACGAGGCTGCGAGCTTCTTCTAGGGTTAGGTTTTTGAGCTCGTTTCCAATCTTCTCTACTTTCTCTGGTACGGCAACGGCACAAATAGGGGGAAGGAAGTTGGCTTTGTGGGACAATTTGGGGCTTCGAATCGGGAAATCTAGGGTTTGCTTCGGGAAAGAGGTGGAAGAATGGGAAGGACAAGCAGAGGATGGAGTCGAAGTCGGCGAACGAAGCTGGTTTCCTTTTCATGTAGTAAACCTCCTCCACAATTCTTGATCCCAAAGCTGGTTTCCTTTTCAATAACGACTCTGTTCTCATCACTGCCGATATCCTCGTATTGAATGAATCCATTTCCTTCACCCGTGATAACAATCGAACTCTGGTGTTTGTTTTGAATGTCGGTGTTGAACCAGAAACCTGGGTTTAACCACATGCATAGAGACTCGTATGGCCGCTAATAAGAGTTTCAAGAAACAAAGTTTATCAAACACCCAAAATTCTGTTTCTGTTCCCAGAAACGGAAATTTATGTTTCTGCCGTTTCTTGAAACAGAAACAGCAGAAGCGTTATCAAACGGGCCCCAAGTTATAACATTCGTACCTTACCGTTAGACCAAACACGCTATCTAAATTATACACAAATCAATTTTCAATACCCATATGAAAATTATGAGTAAAAGATCTCATCTTACATCCATATATATCTCCATAATAACAACTCAACATAGTCAAAAGGATTCTACCAAAAAAAAAAACATAGTCAAAAAGAGAATCACAAAAACCCACCAATATCTGGCTTAATTATTATTACTCAATAAATATGCTTCCATGGAAGATAAATACATTAATTAATTATTTCTTAATTAAGTTAAGAACTTAATTAAACCCAGAATTTCAGTTCGATTTTCATCTTCATAGAAGAGTTCTCTCCATCAACGTGACTTCATGTCTACTTCGGCATCGCCTAACCGCTTTTGTTTCCTGCGAGAGGTCAAAGATGATGTTTCTTGGAATCCGTGCGTGACACCCAGTGGCGCTCCTCCTATAGTCTCTCCTACCCAGTCTTCACTACAGTGGTTGAAAAGCTCAAGCCCCACATACTTCAATCCAACCTCTCCCTCCTTGCCAATTACGCCGCCGCCATGGTCCTCTCTCGCCTTGCTAACGGATACTCCGCCAAAACCCTAGCTTCTCGTCACTCACTGGAGCCTTACCTCATCTCCAAGATCACCAACATCGTCACCCGTCTCCTCACCACAAAGTTCTATCCAGAGTTAATAAAGATCCCCGTCAGTCGTCGCCATCTCCATGAAACCATCCAGGCCTTCAAGGAGCTCACCTCTCTCCCCAACATGTGTGGTGCCATTGATGGTAGCCCCATCAAGCTTCACCGCTTCGATTTGGGTGAAAGAAATAGGAACTTCTTACAAGGGTATTTTAGGTATTTCATATTTAATAAGGGCATTTTGGTATTTTAAATAAAATATAGTTGCTGATATAAACATATAAGGTATATCCCTTAACAGTGACTGACGGTAGGGGGTCTGAGTCTAATTTGGTGAAACAGATTGGGCGTTCTTATAATTATGGCATTCTCTAGGGAGTGGCACTGTAAATTACCCTTTTTTAAATCTTTTTTGTTTTGATGGAACAAGAACTCAAGAGATTTGGGAGTGGTATAATCCTGAGGATTTCCAAAGAAGTCATCCTCTTAAGTACTATTCTCGCCCTCTTTAGTACTATTCTTGCCCAAACCCATTTAACTATGGCATCCAATTCAATTGATTAGTTATGCTCCTAAGTTAGTTTTGTGACATGACATGACATTTCTACCAATTTTCAAGTGTTCGTTTTCAGATTGTGTGACCCTTGTGCTAGTGTAGAGGCCAATTAAGGAGCATACAAGGGCATCCAACAAGAAGGGCGAGACAGTTATTTCTTTCCGTGTTGATGCAACTACCATATAGAAAGTGTTATTTTTCTCACCAATAAATAAAACACGATTTAAAAGTGAAACTATTTCTTCTTGATAAGGAAAACTTGACAATTACACTTAGATAGAGATATGATGGAGAAATAAGGTTTTCTTAAAGCAGAAGAAAAAAATGGGAATAACTTCTCGTGGTGAATTCACCCATGTAAGCTTCAATTTATTGATAATTGATGTGCCACATGTAAGGATGCTTTTGAATGGAAAAAGCATTGTCAAAACAAAAAAAAGACATACACGGTGCACAAGATCGAATATTCAAGGTTTGATAGGCAAGAACTACCCAACCTTATCCTGACAATGTTGAGAGACTGTTCAACCAATTGATCACCAAGTTATAACATTCGTACCTTACCATTGGACCGAACGCGCTATCTAAATTATACACAAATCAATTTTCAATACCCATATGAAAATTATGAGTAAAAGGTCTCATCTTACATCCATATATATCTCTATAATAACAACTCAACATAGTCAAAAGGATTTTACCAAAAAAAAAACATAGTCAAAAGGAGAATCACACCCACCAATCTCTGGCTCAATTATTATTACTCTATAAATATGCTTCCATGGAAGATAAATACAACTTAATTAATTATTTCTTAATTAAGTTAAGAACTTAATTAAACCCAGAATTTCAGTTCGATTTTCATCTTCATAGGAAAGTTCTTTCCATCAACGTGACTTCATGTCTACTCCGGCACCGCCTAACCGCTTTTGTTTCCTGCGAGTGGTTGAAGATGATGTGTCTGGGAACCCGTGCATGACACCCAATGGCAGCACCCGTGCACGACACACAGTGGCGCTCCTACAGCCTCTCCTACCCAGTGTTCACTACAGTGGTCAAAAATCTCAAGCCCCACATACTCCAATCCAACCTCTCCCTCCTTGCCAATTACGCTGCCGCCATGGTCCTTTCTCACCTTGCTCACGGGTACTCCGCCAAAACCCCAGCTTCCTGTTACTCATTGGAGCCCTACCTCATCTCCAAGATCACGAACATTGTCACCCGTCTCCTACTCTCCTCACCACAAAGCTCTACCCAGAGTTAATAAAGATCCCCGTCAGTCGTTGCCGTCTCAATGAAACCACCCAGGCCTTTGAGGAGCTCACCTCTCTCCCCAACATGTGTGGCGCCATTGATGGTAGCCCCATCAAACTTCACCGCCTCGATTTGGATGAAAGAAATAGGAACTTTTTACAAGGGTATTTTAGGTACTTCATATTTAATAAGGGCATTTTGGTATTTAAAATAAAATATAGTTGCTGATATAAACATATAAGGTATATTCCTTAACAGTGATTGACGATAAGGGCTCTAGGTCTAATTTTGTGAAATAGAGGGAGTGTTCTTATAATTATGGCATTCTCTAGGGGGTGGCACTGTAAATTACCCTTTTTTTAATCTTTTTTGTTTTGATGGAACAAGAACTTAAGAGATTTGAAAGTGGCATAATCCTAAGGATTTCCAAAGAAGTCATCCTCTTAAGTACTATATTCACCCTCTTTAGTACTATTCTTGCCCAAACCCATTTAACTATGGCATCCAATTCAATTAATTAGTTATGCTCCTAAGTTAGTTTTGTGACATGACATGACATTTCTACCAATTTTCAAGTGTTCGTTTTCAGATTGTGTGACCCTTGTGCTAGTGTAGAGGCCAATTAAGGAGCATACAAGGGCATCCAACAAGAAGGGCGAGACAGTTATTTCTTTCCGTGTTGATGCAACTACCATATAGAAAGTGTTATTTTTCTCACCAATAAATAAAACACGATTTAAAAGTGAAACTATTTCTTCTTGAAAAGGAAAACTTGACAATGACACTTAGATAGAGATATGATGGAGAAATAAGGTTTTCTTAAAGCAGAAGAAAAAAATGGGAATAACTTCTCGTGGTGAATTCACCCATGTAAGCTTCAATTTATTGATAATTGATGTGCCACATGTAAGGATGCTTTTGAATGGAAAAAGCATTGTCAAAACAGAAAAAAGACGTACACGGTGCACGAGATCATATATTCAAGGTTCGATAGGCAAGAACTACCCAACCTTATCTTGACAATGTTGAGACACTATTTCGACCAATTGATCACCAAGTTATAAAATTCATACCTTACCGTTGGACCAAACGCGCTATCTAAAGTATACACAAATCAATTTTCAATACCCATATGAAAATTATGAGTAAAAGGTCTCAACTTACATCCATATATATCTCTCTATAATAACAACTCAAGGATTCTACCAAAAAAAAAAAAAAAACATAGTCAAAAGAAGAATCACCAATACCCACCAATCTCTAGCTCAATTACTATTACTCTATAAATATGCTTCCATGGAATATAAATACAACTTTTCGATCCCCACACACCCCACTCTCCGCCCCACCCCCCCCCCCCCCAAAACAAAAAAAGAATGATGGATAGAATAGAACTTGGAATTATCCCAAGTCCATTAGTATTTGACTTGCTGAAAAGAATCCCCAAATTGATTCATTCAAAGATCACTACAAAACCCTTTTTTTGGAATACCTTGAACTCTCAAGTCCAAACCAAACCGTAGGCACTTGCAATAGTTGATTGGTCATGTGTAACCATCTTAGCTCTTTCCACTCTCACGTAGTTAGGGGCTAGTACTGTGTCACGGTAGACCTGAGTAACCCAGTAGATCCTTCGTTTGATCTGACCTCTCTTTGGGGGAATGCAAACATCTTTCTTCTGGGATTTGGAATCTTCGTTCTCCATTCCTATGAATTGGCTAGGAATTAAAAATGCAGGGAAGGAAGAAGAAGCAGAGGAAACCAAGAGAAGAAACCGAAATTAAGCGTGGAACAGAGCAAGTTCGGGGTTCTGGCAATTCCATCTCCTACATATTTTATTTAGTTGGGCGTTGCATGTACTAGTGACTACCTGATGACCTACCATCCCCGGTCATATGTTGAAAATGACGTGGGTATACCAGGAATTGTTCATATGACCCGGATCACTACAAACAGGGTAGTAGCAGAAACATAAGAGGAGAGAGAGAGAGAGAGAGAGAGAGAGAGAGAGTTAATAAAAACATTTTCAGTCACTAATATGGGTATCATGTACTAAGAACTTTTTCCTAAATAATGGAGAAAGCTTCCCTCCACCATACGAGAAGGTTCACCACATCATCCTAAGGCTAAGAAATTCCTATATAATATTTTAGTATATTTATCCAAAATATTCTCTTGATACTCTTCCATGCAGCCAAAGGATTTCTCGTCAAAGAATTCCTCTTCACTGTGACTTAAGAAAACTCAGCTCTCAATGAGTGTTAACAAACACATGTTCACTCAATTTTGTGGATATAAAGTAGTGAGACGTTTTTTTCTACATAAAGTCAACATGAAATTTTGGATCAGTTGTGAACACTTGTCTCTTTTGTTTTCATATATACTCCTCTTCACCTTTGTAATAATAGAAAATGAGGATAGTTATTGGATCCTCACATGTACCTCTAGATTAACATACTTGCAGTTAGAGGTAGCAATCCTAAGCCCACATTGGTTTGACCAACCGTGGGCCCGATCATTTAAAGATCAGCCTAGCCCGCACCAATTATTAAACATGTTGGGCTCATGACCGGTCCATTTACAAGCCTGACTCAACCTGACATGTTTAGCCCTATCGTTTATATGTATATCTTGATTTATTTGGATAAAATATGGTATATATTGACATATTTTTATCAATTATTGAATGTAATAAATTGTCATACATTTTTTAAATTGTTGATACTTTAATAAAATATATAATTTTTTTTTAAATTTAAGACAATTAAAGATCGTTTAAGGTTTATTAGCACATTATCCCATCTAAGGTCCAATTATAACCTGATTAGGAAAAACTCAATTAAAGCTTGAAACCTAATCGATACCGACCAAGATCGACTTATTTTTTAAATAGGTGACTCATGATATAAAAATATAAACTTACTAAACTCAACTAAACCGGACCAAAACCGACCTATCCCAACCAATTGACAACCCGACTTGTAGCGGATCCAAACTCATTAACAAACACATTTTCAATTATAAAAACAGGCAGGCAAAGAAAAACACATTTTTCTACGCAAAAAAAATAAATAATAAAAAGAAACACACATTTTCATTCATTTATGTGGATATAAAGTACCAAAGACTTTATTTCCCCACAAAGAGTTAACAAACACCTTTACACTCATTTATGAGGTCATAAAGTAAGACTTTTTTCCCCAAAAGCGACAAGACTTTTGTTTTTTCTGCATATAGAGTTAACAAACGCCATTTCACTAATTTATGAGGGATATTAAGTAAATGGAGTGGGTATCACGTTATGAGTCTTTTCTCCACATGTAGAGAGAGCATCTTTTCTCCTTCGGTAAGACAGATGGAGAGAGTTAACAACACGTGGGTATTACGTACAATACTTTTTTTTCCCAGCTGTTGATAGAGAGATAGAGAGATAGAGATAAACACAAAACCAATGGGAGCTAGAGAGAGAAAGTCAAGACTTTTTCGCTACTAATTGAGAGAGAGAGATGACAAAGTGAAAGAGAAGACTACTTTTTTCGTCCTTCTGAGAGAGAGAGAGAGAGAGAGAGAGGGGGATAAAAATCCTCTATTGTTCTGATCTTCTGTTGTTCCATGTTTTGCTAGGTGCAGCGAGCGACACGTGGATGATGCATCACCAACGGTCAGGATTAAGAGGGTTGGTTGAGGTTACCAAAACCGGTTTTCAACTGTGGATGATTCGAACCGGTTCACCCAAACAGTAAGGTTTAGAATAAGTTTTGAAATTTGAATTTCAAAACATGTAAAAGTTGGAACTCCCTCGTTGATGTGCATCTCTCTCTCTCAACCCTCTCGCTGCATCTCTCTTGCTCACAAGTGAAAACTACCATTTGTTAAGCAGGGCAGTATCGATCAAAATGTCAGGAGTTAATCCATTCTTAACCATTTGAGAATGCATCTGCTTGCCAAGCTCTAAGCATGAAGGAAATGACAGTGACCGTATCAAACCAAGATAAACTGACTGGTTAACGTTATTTCCAGTTGAATTCATCTCCGAAACCAACCTGACAGCTTTAGAAAACATCCTTTTCTGTGCATAAGCAGACACCATAAGACCCCAAGAAATCGAATCCTTCATGGGCATTTCATCGAACAATTTCTGAACATCTGCAAAACTCCCACAATCACAGTACATCTTCAGAAGGCAATTAACAAGAAACGTAAGTGGGCTCGGAAACACTCGGCGCAGATGCTCATGAATCAATCTTCCATCCGACAGAGATTTCATTTTCCCACATGTATACAAGAGACATTCATAGGAATAATCAGTAACAGATAAACCCGCAACATCCATTTCGATTAGAAACTTGTGAGATTCATTCAAATTTCCTTGTTGCATTAGCCTGCTCCAACCTTTACTTTAAACAAAACAATGAGATGCCATTTCAGCATGTTCTGCTGCATAATTTTTTCTTGAAAAATTATAATATAATCCACTGATCTAGCTTCATTCTGAAAAATCCATTACACGATGCACTAAGAAGGAGAAGAAGAAGAAGAAGAAGAAGAGAGAAGGAAACGGATTTTAAGGGAAAGAGAGGTGATCACGGTTGGGTTGGCTCAGCCCATCTCTCGGTCTGGTTCACAAGGAGAAAACCGATTTTGGTAACCTCAACCAACCCTCTTAATCCTGACCGTTGGAGATGCATCATCCACGTGTCGCTCGCTGCACCTAGCAAAACATGGAACAACAGAAGATCAGAACAATAGAGGATTTTTATCCACCCAAAACCTTCCCATAATATTGATTCCACAACACCTTAAGGCCAGCACTTTTTCACTAGATCACCCTGTGTAGGCTATGGAACAGCCCATGGGGAATCATGAAAACCCTAAGATGGAATTGTCAAGGTTTGGGAGGTGCCTTGACAATTCATTCTCTCATTAAGCTTATCCGAAGGGACAGGCCTGATATTCTATTCCTCTTGGAAACAAAGTATCCTACTCAGAGGCTAAATCAGTTGGATCGCAAGCTAAATATGAACAATATTTTTGGCATCGATTCTCATAATTTGTCAGGGGGTCTGGGGCTGCTATGGCAGAATCACATTCAGGTCAAGATTCTTTACGCAGACCTTACATTACTTGTACAAAAATCAAGTCTACTGATAATATTGTCTGTTTTCTCCCTTGTCTATGGAGAATCGAATAAACCCAGGCGTATGGTTGTTTGGATAAGCTGAGAGTTGTTACTGTAAACAGAGTTGAAAAGTAGTTGTATATCGGGGATTTTAATTCCATACTCCTATAGCATGGGAAATCTGGGGTAACAAATCTGGGGATAGAGATCTA
Source organism: Macadamia integrifolia (assembly GCF_013358625.1). Classification (NCBI taxonomy): domain Eukaryota; kingdom Viridiplantae; phylum Streptophyta; class Magnoliopsida; order Proteales; family Proteaceae; genus Macadamia; species Macadamia integrifolia. Next base: position 19,404,197 of record NC_056570.1, read on the forward strand.
CATGCCTTTATAGATGCTGTTAATGACAATTCCTTGTTTGATCTAGGCTCTCAAGGCCCTCCTTACATATGGAATAACAAGAGGAAGGGATCAGATAACATCCGTATAAGACTTGACGGGGCTTTTGCTAATCATGCTTGGAAAAACAACTTTATAGACTCTGCAATTCTTTGTGAGACCTACAGTGGGGCCTGATCATTATCCATTGGTGATTGATACTGAAGGTGGTATCACTGCTGGACCGAAGTTGTTCCCTTTTGAAGCCAAGTGGATCCTCACTCAGACTGCCGCAATACCGCTACTAAGGTCATGTCATACCAAGAAGGTATCTTTGCTTCTTAGACCTTACATGACAAGCAAAGGAATTGTAGTCCAACCTTTAAGAGATGGAATGCTTGGGTTTTTGGCAACATACAATCCAATATTCAATTTCTCAAGGTTGAGCTTGACATTCTCATAGGTCTCCCTACTAGTTCCTTCTCCCAAGCCCACATGAACGAGATATCTTCCATATTGCTGAAGAGTTGCTCAAAGAAGAAGAATTTTGGAAGCTAAAATCTCAAATACAATGGTAAACTGTTGGGGACCTTAACATGGCCTTCTTTCACGCCTCTACTGCCCAAAGACGAAGGAAGAATAAAATTCTTAAACTCCAAAAGGCTGATGGCAGTTGGACTTCTTCCCAATCTGAGGTTTAAGGAAGAAATTATTTCGTTCTTTTAGCACTTTTATGAGTTTGAAGGAGTGAATCCAAATGACTTGCAATATGTCATAAATTGCATAAAGCCAAAAGTTACATCCGAGATTAACTTCGACCTATGCAAAATCCTATCTATGGAAGAGATGAAGGATGCTCTGTTTGCTATGAAGCCTACAAATCTTATTTTAACAATTTTGGGAGCTCACTCAACATGACCTCTTCAGATTTGTCTCTGAATTTTTATGCATAGGATCTCTCCCTCCTCAGTTCAATAAAATTTTGGTTTGCTTGATTCCAAAGAAGACAGTCCCTCCTCTATGAATTATTATAGGCCATAAGCCCATGCGGGGTGGCTTCTGAAATCATTTCCAAGCTAATAGCATCCAAACTTAAAGCTCACCTTCCTTGCATCACTGATCCCCCTCAGTCTACCTTCATACCTGACAAATCCATTTCTGATAACGTCTTCTTCTTGGCACATGAAATGTATCATTATATCAAAAGGAAAAGGATGGGCAAGAAAAACTCCATGGCTATGAAATTGGATATCAAAAAAGTATATGATAGATTGGAATATGTCTTTCCACCATTGAAGAAGGAGATGCAAGGAAAGAGAGGGCTTCAGTGAAGAAGGATTTGCAGTTCGATTTTTCTAGAGAAGGATTGAAGAAGTAGGAGAAAGAGAGGGCTTCAGTCACTTCTTTGAACTCTCGGTTAAGAGTTTCTATGAAGCACAAAAAGTGTTTCCCTCTTTTGATCAACTATTAACAACAAAATCTAACACCTAGTCACGGTTAATAGAATCTTTCGATTTAAGGGGAGGGGAGTGAAATATTTTCAAAAATGTGGGGGAACTTGATATTTAGCGATAGTTCATGAGAGGGGAGTGATGTTTACCAAAAATAGAGAGTTAAAGATGGTTTTTTCCTTTACCTTCATTTTGGGTTCATTTTTTGCGTACATTTTAGTAAATTTAAGGACCCGTATGGCTAATTTTACCACTTTTATTTGTATGGTAATGTATATGATAGGTGATGAACACATTTATGTGTGAAATCTTAGGTAGTAAAGCATGCAATTTACATATTTAGAATGAAGATACCTTGGGTTTTACTCTCTTTTTGCAGGTTTTATATTTTCAAGGCCTTAAGGACTATTGGACGCAGTATCTTCAATTTTATACATAAAGAGCTCCCGTTTCTTTCCATGGCTGCGAAGAGGATGAAATTTTGAGTACAATGCACATGTTGCATTAAAAATACACATCTGTTTGGTCACCCGTACAATTGATTATTCTTTCTGGGCCAGAAAAAGAATAATAGATCAGAACTGAACCGAGATATAGAACCAGCCCGTCTGCAGTTGCCCCAGGGTTATAAAGAATATTCTAATATGCCAACAATGATTGATGGACCCCCTTGAGTGATTGAAGATTCATCTTTGGTGAGTTGTGGTGGGCAAAATCCCTTGCTAATTAGGAGGTCTCAAGTTCGAACCTCTTAGCCCAATGGATTGTGCACAAAAGAGAAGAAAAAAAAGGCAAGAAATAAGAAAAATCTCCGGTCCACCAAACCCTAAAGGGTTGTCCCTTTCTTGCTCTCTTTTTCTCTAATTTTTAGTTGTGCTCTCCTTCAAGTTCAAGTTCCAGTTCTTCTTAGTTTTTCTTACTTTAAACACTTTTGTAATTGGTTTTTATTTAATGAATGCAATGTTTTATTTTTATTTTTATGGTTCATGTTATTCAAGATATTCAAAGGTGTAATAATATTAATTTCTAGTTCTAGGCTAGTTCTAGGGGACAAGAACAAGCTGTGGAGAAAATCTTTCAAGTTCAGTTTTTCTCTTTAGATTTGTTTGATCTAGTATTAGTAATTTCAAATCTCAATCAAGTTTTCAAGTTCAAGTATTAAAGTTCAAGTAGGTAGGCTTTCACAGTAGTCTTCTCACCCCCCTCTCATTCCCTTTTCTTACTACCCTTTCATTCTTAAATTAGGTTTTAAATTTTTAGTTTTACATTATTGCTCTCCCTTTCCTCCAAGGTTCATGGCTAGATTATGCGTTGGCTTTGCCCCTCTTTAGATATGGAACCATCCTTTTATTTTGATTATTTATATTGCATCCCTTCCCTTAAAGCCAAGTAGAAAAGCCCTTGTAAGAGTACTCTCTGGTCAAGTAGGGAAGCTTATATTGTTTATGGTGCATCCCTCGGGCTAAGTAGAGATACCTACTTGTGTGCTTCTCTCTAGCTTTTTTCTTTTTTATTTTATTTATTTTTATTTCAGTTATATGCTTTTTAATTACGTGATTTGAGTATTTAAATTCTTAGATGTGAATGGTTAGGTCATGCAATTTCAATTCTAATTTCCCTAGATGTGTTGGTTGGGACACTTTTAGATGCATTTGTGTTAGGTTGGTAGTTAGAAATAGATCACCATAATTAATCTATAAACTTTCACATTACTAGAATAAGCCTAAAATAAAGTGGCTAGTCTCCTTGTATTTGACCCATTAGCTACACTAATCCATACGTTTGCTGTTACTTTTAAATCTCAAACAAGTTTTTGGTGCCGCTGTCGGGAAGACAATTCTATGTTAATTTTTGCTTTATTTTGATAAATTGGAGTGCTTTGTTTTCTTTTTCCTTTTCTTTTATTGAATTCCTAAGAAGAACAACTTGCAATAATAGTTGTATTGGTGGAGGTCGCCAAGCCTCATAGTATGATAAAGACAGGTTTCGCCCTGTAGCAGTACCTCAGGAATTGAATTGAGCAACCTCGGATCCCTGCTAGTAAGCTCGCAAAAAGGCAAAAAAAAAAAAAAAAAAAAAAATCAAAAATCACAAAAATAAAAAACAATATTTTCCATTCTTTTTGTTCTAGTCTTATTCTAGTTATGGATAGTGTCTTGTTGCATGAGTGCTAGGTGAGTACGTAATACTGAGAATCAATTAGAAAGAAGAGATCCAACAAATAGTAACCCTATACGTGCACTCACTTTAAAACCTTTCAATATGGGAGACTAACAACAAACCCTCCACCTAAATCTCAAAAAGATAGGTTCTACCCTGCTAGAACAGCCCAACCTTCCTGCATAGTTCTACCACAAACACAGGGCAATAATTTTGGGCTCAAATCTTAGTACATCACTATATTGCCCCACTTCCATGGGCTGACCTTTGAGGATGCATACCTATTTTTAAGGGAATTTGAAGAGGTATGTGTTCTAATTAAGATCCAACGACTTTTAGATGATGCTGTTAAGCTTAGGTTCATCATTTTTGCATTAAAAGACCAAGCTAGGAAGTGGTTGTATGGGTTACCCATGAATTCCATAACCACATGGGAGAAATTCATAGTTGCCTTCCTCAAGAAGTTTTTCTCAACTCACAAGACCAGTAAGCTTAGAAGTGATCTTCTTCAGTTTAGGCAAAAGCTTAGTGAGTCATTTTCTAAATATATGGAGAGATTCAAGGATCTACTCCAAGAATGCCCTCCCTATGGCCTAGACTTATGCCATTTATGTCAAATAATGTATGAGGGTATTGATTACCCAACTAAATAAATGATAGAGTCTATGTGCCCTGAGGGATTCACATCCTTTACAGGTGAAGGAAAGACATGAAAATTCTTATTTGACTTAGCTGACAAAACCCATGAGTGGGAATCAACCCAAGAGAGTGAAAGAACAATAAGAGGAAAATGATATTTTGTTCAATCTGGACCTCAAAGGCCTCCCTTTGCACAACAACCTTTTACCCCAACTACTTTTCCTAGGCCAAATGCAGGACCTCAAGCTAGTTTCCCTAGACCCCCTCTCCTATCATCTTATCAGCAACCCCTTGGGTTTACTAATAGTGGAGAGGCAAGTAGAGTATGTCATTTGGAAAAGAATATGGCCCTCCTCATGACAAGCTATCAAAATCTTATGAGAAAACTCACCCAAGTTGTCTCAATTTTGCTTTAGAGGGAGAAGGGATCTTTGCCTAGTCAACAAGAGCCTAGCCCTATCCACTGAATGTAGTACAAGGTCAGACCCAACAAGGGCCCTCCAACCAATGTAATGTGGTTTATGCCCTTAAGAGTGATGAAGAGTACTAACAGAGTGTTCCTAAATCTTCAACATCTATTACTCCTATTAACTCTCCTTCTGCTGAGGACACAAGTGTGCTTCTTGTTCCAGGTTCGTCTGATGAACCTATAGATTCTTTTGAAACTAAAAATGATTTGGTTGAGGAAACCAAACATGATTCTTTTGAAAAAGAGCAAATCTCTAACATTCCTTATGTTTTCCCTGTCCCCTTTCCTAATCGTTTGATAAACAAAAAGAAAACTGCTTCCATGGATAAAATTTTAGAAGTCTTCAAAAAGGTAGAAGTGAACATCTCTCTTTTGGATATCATATCCAGATCCCCGCCTATGCAAAAGTCCTAAAAGATTTGTGTACTCACAAATGTATCACTAGTGTACCCAAAAAAGGCATTCTTGGTAGGTAATATTAGTTCCATAATTACTTAACCTATAGCCACCAAGTATAAGGATCTAGGGAGCCCTACCATAGCTTGTGTCATAGGCAACACTTACATTGAGCATGCCTTACTTGACCTTGGTGCAAGTGTAATCTTTTACCTTACCATGCATATAAACAACTAGGATTGGAAGAATTGAAAGCCATTGAAACTACTCTTCAGTTGGCAGATTGGTCTATTAAGATTCCTAAAGGGATGGTTGAGGATGTCTTACTTAAGGTGGGGGAATTCATTTTCCCTGTTGATTTCATTGTGTTAGATACCAAGCCCTTCTCAATAAAGGATGAGATCCTCATAATTCTAAGAAGACCATTCCTGGCTACCAGTAATGCATTAATCAATTGGCATAATGGTTTTCTAAGGTTATTTTTTGGCAACCAAACTGTTAAGTTTAAAATGTTTAGGATAGGCAAGCAACCACATATAGAAGAAGAGATCAATATGCTTGAGGATTTTTTAGATTTTTTTGATGATTTAATTACCAACTTTGATATTGATTTTGATTCAGAATTCCAAGAATCTATGGATAAGTAGGAAGATAGTGAAACTTTCTATCCTAAAGTCTTGAGTCTTCACACACCTGTGGAGCCCTTAGGATCCATTTTCAATTATATTCCCAAAAGTTCTATAGTTGAGCCCCCTAAGCTAGATCTTAAGGAGTTGCCATCTAATTTAAGGTATGCTTTCCTAGGGCCTGACCAGGCTCTTCTAGTAATAATTTGTTCAGATTTAACTTCTAGCTATGAAGAGGAATTACTTAAAGTGTTAAAAGACAATGAGGAAGCTCTAGGTTGGACAATGGCTGATATCAAGGGTATAAGCTCTTTTATTATGCAACATCATATGCATCTTATGGAGGATTCCAAACCATCCATGGAACCCCAAAGATGAGCTAACCCAATGATGATGGAAGCCATTAAGAAAAAGATCCTAAAGTACTTGGATCATGGAATAATTTATCCTATTTCTGATAGTTAATGGGTAAGCCCAGTTCATGTAGTACCCAAAAATCTGGTGTTACTATAGTTCCCAATGCCAACAACGAACTAATTCTAATCCGTGTCCAAATAGGGTGGAGGGTGTACATAGACTACAGAAAACTTAATGCGGCAACCTGGAAGGACCACTTCCCTTTGCCATTCATTGACTAAATGTTGGAGGGGTTAGCTGGGCATGAATACTATTATTTTCTTGATGGATATTCTAGCTATAACCAAATTCCAATTACTTTAGAGGATCAATATAAGACCACTTTTACATATCCATATGGAACATTTGCTTATAGGTGTATACCCTTTGGGCTTTGCAAATTACAATACCCCTGCTACATTGCAATGATGCATGATGAGTATCTTTTCTAATATGGTAGAAAAATTCTTAGAAGTATTTATAGATGACTTTTCAATTCATGAAAATTCCTATTCTGAGTGTCTTCACCATCTTTCCCTAATTTTGAAAAGGTGCATATCTAAGAATTTGATTTTGAATTAGGAGAAATATCATTTTATAGTTAAATCTGGTATTGTTTTAATCCATGTATTATCCAAGGAGGGAATTAAGGTAGATAAAACTAAAGTGGAATTAATTGATAATTTACCCCCTCCCCAATCTGTTAAGGACGTCCAATCTTTTCTGAGGCATGCTAACTTCTACAAAAGGTTCATCAAAGACTTTAGTTAGTTAGCCCGACCTCTAACTTCACTACTTGCCAAAGATCAAACTTTTGAGTTTTCTAAAGAGTGCCTAGAATCCTTTAAATAACTTAAGAAGGATTTGACCAATGCACCCATTGTTCAACCACCTGTTTGGACTGAACCTTTTGAACTGATGTGTGATACTTCAAATTTTACCATAGGAGCGATTTTGGGTCAAAGGTTTGATAAGTTACCCACTGTCATTTCCTATGCTAGTGGGACCCTAAATGATGCACAACTCAACTATACAACCACTGAAAAAGAATTTTAAGCTATTGTATTTGTGCTAGAAAAGTTTTGATCTTACTTAGTTGGGTCACATGTAGTGGTGTACACTGATCATTCTGCTCTTAGATACTTAATTCAGAAGAAGGATGCCAAAGCCTGTCTCATTAGGTGGGTTTTGCTTTTGTAAGAGTTTGATTTGGAAATTAAGGATAAGAAAGGAATTGAAAACCTAGTTGTAGACCATTTATCCCAGCTTCCCAATTCCTTGACTGTCGATTCTTCAGTCAACAAGAACTTTTCAGATGAATAGTTACTTACAGTGTCCAGTGAACCATGGTTTGCTGACATTGTCAACTTCTTAGTTTCAGGTGTGACTCTAGATCACTGGTCTACCTAAGATAGATATCGATTTCTTTCCCAACTTAAGCACTTTGTTTGGGACGACCCTTATCTTTTTAAAGTTTGTCCTAACCAAATTATCAGACGTTGTGTGCTGGATCATGAGTAACATTCAATTTTATCTTTTTGCCATGACATGCATGTGGTGGACACTTTGGACCTAAGAAGACTGCCGTAAGGTTCTCTAATACGGATTTTATTGGTCCACTCTTTTTAGAGATGCTTTTCATTTTTACAAGGCTTTTCCCACCTGCCATTCTTTTGGCCATATCAATAAGAGGAACATGATGCTCCTCAACCCTATTTTGGTAGTTGAGATCTTTGATGTGTGGGGCATTGATTTCATGGGACCATTCCCTAATTCTTTTAAGAATTTATACATATTTTTGGCCGTTGATTATGTTTCAAAATGGATAGAGGCCATATCTTGTAAATCTAATGACCACAAAGTGGTGGTCCAATTTCTCAAAGAGAATATTTTTCTTGCTTTGGTACATCACATGGTATAATTAGTAATAGAGGTACTCATTTTTGTAACCGGCCTTTTGTGGCCTTGATGAAAAAGTATAGGATCATAAGTTATCTACCCCTTATCACTCCCAAACTAGTGGCCAAGTAGAGGTACCTAATAGGCAGATTAAGTAAATTTTAGAAATGACAGTCAACCCTAATCGCAAGGATTAGTCTAATCCATTGGTGGATGCCTTGTGGGTACATAGGACTGCTTATAAGACCGATTTGGGTCAATCTCCCTACCATCTGGTGTATGGGAAGGCATGTCACTTACCGGTTGAGTTAGAACATAAGGCCTTTTGGGCCATCATAAAGCTCAAATTTGATTTGTCTGATGTGGGTATTCATTATAGGCTCCAACTATCTAAGTTTGAGAAACTTATGAATGATGTCTATGAAAGTTCTAGGATTTACAAGGAAAAGACCAAAGCCTTCCATGATAAGCACATTCTACGTAAATCTTTTACAATTGGTGATAAGGTCTTATTGTATAACTCTCGATTGCATTTTTTCGCTGGTAAGCTTAGATCCTAATGGGATGGCCCATTTATTGTCCATAATTTATATCCCCATGGGGCTGTGGAGATTTTGAATCCACGAACAGGGGTAATTTCAAAGGTTAATGGTTAGTGTTTAAAACCATTCTTCGAGTTTCCTACTGCTACTAGTGAAGAGGTTATGGATCTCTATGAACGTCTTTACACTGATGGCTAGCTTTTAACCAAGTATGACCCCTTGCATTGTCTTTGCTTTTAATTCTTTCCATGCATTGAGAACATTGCGTGACTTAAGTGTGGGGAAGGGGTTCAGTTTCTTTTTGTCTTTTGTTTTTTGTTTTTATTTTTCTTTGTTTGTTTTTCTTTTGTTTTTTGAGCTTGCTAAGGATGAAATCCTACTTTGGCTTTTGGTAATGATCATACCATTCGGTTGCTTGATATATGAATGTAAATTTTTTTTATTAAGGTACACATCTTGAACACATAAAAACCCTATTGAGAAAAAAAGATAAGCCTGTGTCTTGAGATGAGACTCTCTTTTGAAAAATAAGAAACTCTTATTTTATGGTGTTGGACCATATGTAAGTCTGTGGGTTCCTTGTACTCTTGATTTGGAGTTGAGACCTTTTTTTTAATTTGGCATATGTTGACAAATACACAATTTTAAATGAAGTGTGGAAAGTGGTATAAATGAAAAGTAACAGTTGATTTCCTTAGAACTAGACAGGACATTGCAGCTCAGAAAGCGTGGTGTCTTGATCGAAATTCCTAGGGAGAAAAATTTGGAAAGAACTCTAGCATCACTGTCTATGTGGGCATATGCAAAAAACAAAGATTTATAGTAACTTGGGTGTCTAGTGTTTGCTCCACTATATCATTCAGGCCAACAATAGTAGAGTAGGATAGAGTTATTATGAAAAAAAAAAAAAAAAAAGAAAGTCACATAGCAGAAAAGTATGTGTAAATGTCATCAATGCCTTGGTAATATGTTTGGTGAAAAACACTCCAACACCTTAGTC
>NC_056570.1:19413791-19430800 GCF_013358625.1 Macadamia integrifolia
GATGGGAATGAAATGAGCAGTCTTAGTAAGCCAATCAACGATCACCCATATCGTATCCATCCCCTTAGGTGTACATGGTAGTCCGGTGACGAAATCCATTGTAATCTTATCCCACTTCCAGTCTGGTACTGGGAGTGGCTGAAGAGTACCATAAGGTCGATGCCTCTCAGCTTTTACTTTCTGGCATGTAAGACAAGTCACTACATATAGAGCTATTGTGACTTTCATGCTTGGCCACCAGTAATTTTGTTTGAGGTCTTTATACATCTTTGTACTTCCTAGGTGGAGTGAGTACTCGGAGCTATGTGTTTCTCGCACTATCTTGTCTTGTATATCCAAATCATCGAGTACACACAATCTGCCTCGAAACATCAATGCTCCATCACTGGCTAAAACAAAATATGGGTCGTTCATTGTTTGATCTTGAACCTTAACTCTGATCCGCTGTAATTCAGGATCCAAAGGTTGTTTCATTATTACATCTTGCCTAATAGTCGGATGCACCTGTAGAGCCGCCAAGGATACAGTCAACCATTTAAGGTTTTCTAGTTGATGTTCAAACTCTAAGGTTGCTCCTTCATATAAGAGAGCTTCATCCATTAGCGTCGCCTCTTGTACAAGTGGTGGGCTGACTGCTAAGTATGAGAGTGACACAGTCTGTGCCTTTCGACTCAACGCATCTGCCACTACATTAGCCTTGCCGGGATGATACTGAATGTCACAGTCATAATCCTTTATGAGCTCAAGCCATCTCCTCTGCCTCATGTTCAAATCCTTATGGGTGAAAAAGTACTTAAGGCTTTTGTGATCACTGTATATCTCGCACTTCTCCCCATACAAGTAATGTCGCCAAATCTTAAGGCTAAAAATGACTGCGGCTATTTCCAAGTCATGAGTGGGGTAGTTCTTCTCATACTCCTTTAATTGTCGGGAAGCATACACTATCACCTTTCCGCGTTGTATGAGAACACAACCCAACCCAACTTTGGAAGCATCAATGTAGACTGTCATTCCACCTGTGCCTTCAGGGATGGTCAACACAGGGGCCGACACCAACCTCTTCTTCAACTCCTGAAAACTCGTCTCGCATTCCTCTACCCAGTCAAACTTCACACCCTTTTTTGTCAACTTAGTCATTGGTGCTAAGATCTGAGCAAAATTCTCAATGAAGCACCGGTAGTATCCAGCCAAACCCAAGAAGCTTCTAATTTCAGTGACATTTTTAGGGCTTTCCCACTCTACTACTGCTTTCACCTTATCAGGATCCACCTCGATTCTGGCCTTAGACACTACGTGCCCCAGGAATCCAACTTGCTCAAGCCAAAACTCACATTTGTTGTATTTGGCAAACAATTGTTGTTCTCTCAACCTTTGTAATATCATTCTCAAATGTTGAGTGTGCTCCTCTTCTGTCATGGAGTAGATCAAGATGTCATCAATAAAAATAATTACCCACTTATCGAGGACATCGTGAAATACTCGATTCATTAAATCCATGAATGCTACCGGTGCATTGGTTAACCTAAAAGATAACACTAGGAACTCATAGTGACCATACCAAGTCCTGAATGTTGTCTTGGGTATATCGTCGCTCTTTATCTTGAGTTGATAATAGCCTGATCAAAGGTCTATCTTTGAAAATACCTTGGCACCCTGCAGTTGGTCAAATAAATCATCAATGCGTGGCAATGGATACCGGTTCTTAATGGTTAGCTTATTTAATTCCTGGTAATCGATGCACATACGAAAACTGCCATCCTTCTTCTTGACAAACAATACTGGGGCACCCCAAGGTGAAACACTTGGGCGAATAAACCCCTTCTCCAACAATTCTTGCAACTGCATCTACAACTCCTTCAGTTCGGCTGGTGCCATCGGGTATGGGGCTTTAGACACTGGAGCTGTTCCAGGAACCAAGTCTATGGCAAACTCCAACTCTCTATCAGGCGGTAAATGCATCAGATCATCTGGAAAGACATCGGGAAACTCTTTAACCACCTTTACCTCTTCTAGAGGTGTAATCCTTGCATCAACATCAAGTACCGATGCTAAGTAGTCCTGACATCCACTCTCCAACAACTTTACCGCTTGAAGGGCAAAGACAAGGACCTTTCTCATCCGTTTCATTTTATCTGCTCGGTATACCAATTCTCTTCCTTCGTCATCTGTCACCCTAATCAGCTTTTCAGCACACATCACATTAGCTCGATGAGCTGACAACCAATCCATGCCCAGTATAACATCGAAATTCTACATATTGAACTTAATGAGTTGTGAATCCAATTTCTTCCCACTGATTTCCAATGGGCACGGCCCATACACCTCCTTCAACTGTGTAGCTTTACCAGTAGGCATACTAACAATCATCCCATGATCTAGGGTCATGGGTGGCATACCAAGTTTCTCAGCAAATCTCTTAGATACGAATGAATGTGTAGCTCCTGAATCGAATAAAACATAGGCTGGTATGCCTGATATAGATAGGACACCTAGTGTAACAATGCATATAATTTTAGCAGGTCATCAATATTTAACATAAGGAAATTCTTAAATTTAAAATGTACCTGCTACCACTTCTGTGCTGGTCTCAGCTTCCTCAGCTGATAGGGCATACATCCTTCCCTACGGTTGATTCCCCCGAGTTAAGGGAGGTCGATACGTAGAGGGCTGACTGGAGGGCAAGGCTGGTCTGACCCGACAGTCTTTAGCATAGTGCCCATAGGAATGGCAGTTAAAGCAATGGATCTGAGACGTCGAAACTGGGGCGGGGCCCCTCTGCACTTGACCCGTTGAAGATGGAGGTCGAGGCGGCCTCGGAACTGTAGGTACCGCACTAGTGTTTGGGCGGAAAGATGTAGAGCCCGAACCACCAGCTGGTCAAGGAGGGTAGCTAGATGGCCTATAGGGCTACCTATATGTAGGCCCAGAACTGTACGACCCATGGTATGCCTTGGAGGAGTTGCCCATATCCGGAAATGGATTTGTTCTCTTCCACAGTCCAGGTGTGAGGGACTGTTCTCCCTTCTACTTATCTTCCATTGTCTTAGCCTTCTAAACAATGTAGCCATAGTCTGTCAATTTTAAGACCTCAAGTACAGACCTAATGGATGCCTTTAGGCCCTTCAGAAATCTTGCAGCCTTTTCTTCAGCTGTCCTCATATGCCTAGGGGAAAAATGGAACAAGCTCTCAAACCACTGCTGATACTCAAGGATAGTCTTACCTCCTTGAGTTAAGGCCCTAAATTCTGTCTCCTTGCGGTCTCTGAAGCTACGTGGGTAATGATTATCCAAGAACAACTCCTTGAACTGTTCCCAGGTGGGTTCTGGATGTGCGACCAACAATATGGGTTTAGAGGCTTGCCACCAAGAGTTGGCCTCCTTCTTGAGTTGCAACCCCGCACAAATGAGTTTTTGTGCATCAGTGCACTCAATCACCTCAAATATTTTCCCCAACTCTTGGATCCACTGGTCCGGCTCCAGAGGATCACTCCCCACCTTAGAGAATACAGGTGGCAAGTTTCTCTTGAATGACTCCACTACCTTTGACGTATTATTCGTCAGCGGGTAATTGGGAGCATAAGTTGGATAGTAAGGGTACGGAGGGGGCACCACATATGGAGGAACACTGAATGGCGGAATTGGAAGTGTACCTCCCACTTGTGGCCCCGTACCAGACCCTACAGGCGGGTCCTGTGGAGTAAGTATCCGGGGAGGTTGACCTGTTTGAGAAAGGTCCAATTGTTGCTGTATAGCAGCCATAAATGCTTACTGTTGCTGAAGCATTTGTTGTTGGAAAGCCTGTTGTGACTATTGGATTATGGTAGCAACATCCCCCGGAGTAATAACCTGTGGAGGGTCCGGAAGTGCAGTCATAGGTGGGTCCCCTTGTGCCCCACCCTGACCAAAGGTCTCTGGAGGTTGTGGAAGTGAGGTTTTCCCCACAGAGCGGGACCTTCTGGGATTCGGTGGTCGACCGACCGGACGAAGACCACACGAGGTACCTCGTGCATTGCTACCGGATCTAGTACGTACCATCGTATCCCTATACCTGAAACATATCATACACCACATTGGTTAAACACCTTAGAATTGATATCGGCACATAATTATATGCCAACATACAGGGTATTATAGTGTATGACCGTTTGTAACTAGCCATAACTTGATTCCGAAAATACAGGGCTAGTGCTTCAACAAGTAGGACAATGGTCCCACTCGACCATATGGTGCTATCCACACACCCCTATTTTTTTTTCAGGTACATTATTATAAGAATAATAATAATAATAATTACAATAATACCCCCATTTTTATTATTTTTTATTTTTTATTTTTTTTCAAGTTTCCTCTCAACCGGCGGGCTGACACCGGTGGGCAGGTTGGGCCACCGATCGGCCCACCGGTCCAAATCTTCAATCGGTGGGCTGACACCAGTGGGCAGGTTGGCTCGTCAGTCGGCCCGTCGGTCCTACCCGGGCGGAAATTACGAACAGGGCTTATAAGCCCCTGTTCCTCATTTGTTCTCTCATTTCTTCCTCGCTCTCTCTCACTTTCTCTCTCAGGCGATTTTTAAGAACTCCTTGACACTTCCACTCGCGATCTCACTCAACGATCCAGCGGTTTTGGGAGAATTCAACTCCTCTCTACCTACAAGTAAGTTTCTTCCTCATTTTCTTCTCAGAACGTGTACTTTGGGGGTAGAACTCATGTGTAGTCTTCAATCTCGATTATTTTCCGTGTTTCTTTTCATAGAACAGTGATTTCATGTAAATGTGATGTTTTCTTCGTGATTTATTTCCAGTTTTAGGATTTACTTCTCAATTTTTGAGAGAAACCCCAACTGTGCCCTAGTTTTCTCAAATTTGGGGATTTCTTCAATCTCTGCTCTTTTCTTCTCAACTAACAACTCAAATGCAATGCCTTATGTTTGATTTGTACTTGACATGTTGTAGAGATCATGGAAGGTCAGGTAGGCTTGAAATCCCTTCCCTTCCCATGAAAATCCATCCCTTTGTGTTGGGTTTCTTTGAATCTCTTTCACCTTAATATCATAATAGTAGATGTTTTTGCATATTCTAAATTGTAGAATGATGGCATTTCATCCATGAACATGTAAGCTTCATGCTTCACTCTATTGTGAGTCTTTTCATTTTTTCCTTAGATTGAACTTGCACAATGAGAATTTGGGTTTTTCTATCATTCTTTACTTGCCATGCTTTATATGCCCTTTCTGTGACATTGTTGTTTTGCCATAATCTCTGTCTTGTCACTGGCCAGGCATTTCATTCATAGACTTTTTATTATTCCTCACTTGTCACATTTTCTGTTTTGTGAGAATTGGGTTTTGGGGCTTCCTCTTACTGCTCACCCATCTATTTATTCCCTTTGTTATTCCTTTTTTCTTACTCACCCTTCTTTCCTCTTTTCTTGCCAGGATGTCTTCTCGCAAGGGCAAGGAACCCGCAGCCTCTTCTACTCGGCGTAAGACCACCGCTTCCAAATGAAAGAGTGCGGGGACTAGTTCCCCAGCCCCTCGTATAGGGCGACCCGGACCTGCCCCTATTGTTCCTTCTGACTATGACGAGGAACTCTTCCGATGTTCAGAGGCAGCAACCAACTGGCAGGCCTTCCTGAAGAGGTCTGTGATGATGGAGAAGACTGTGGTAGTTGACAACTTCCATAAGGTTCAACTTCAGGAGAGGTTCACCGCATTGGGTTGGTAGTCTATCCTCCACATACACCGTCCGTGCTACGAGCAGCTGGTTCGTAGATTCTACTGTAACCTAGAGGTTTCCTACCAGTACGGAGAGTATGCGATAACTAGTATGGTGAAGGGGGTGGACATTCAGCTGACCGTGGACACCCTGGCTAGTATTTTGGGTATTTCTTCAGCTGGGCACCGCTTCTACAGTTCTCCCAGGAGTAAGCCCATGGGCCCGTTCTTGAGTTCGGAGACACCGGACCACATCTATGAGACCATCTGTGGCAGCAGGGAGTGTTCGGATTCTGAGACATCATTTTTCCCAGAGGTTCGTGTGTTTGCCTGTTTGGCCCAGTTCAACTTGCTCCCCAGAGGAGGTCACCGGAACCAGGTGGGCTTCATGGCGGCCTTCTTAGCCTTCTGCATTTATAAGGCTTTAGAGGGGGGTGACAAGCACTTGTGCTTGCCTTATGTCATCCTTAAGACCATGGAGCACCATACTTCTCACCCCAAGGATGGAGGATTTCCATATGGCAGGATCCTCACTAGGATCTTTGAGTTCTTTGGGGTGGACCCGAGTGGTGAGGAGGGAAAGATGCCAACAGATAAGTTTGACAGGGGGAATCTATTGAGGATGGGTCTCCACACTCTTATGGATGTACCTCAGAGAGCAGGAGCTCAGAGAGGTAGGGATAGGAGGGCTGCCCCCAGGGAGGATGTTCCCATGGAGGAGGAGTCTAGTGAGGAGGATGAGGACTATGTTCCTCAGGGTGGGGAGGATGATTTTGTGGACGAGGACATCCTTGAGGAGGTGCCTCATAAGTCGAGAGGTGTTGATCCTGGCTCCACTAGAGCTGTAGGCCCACAGCATAGAGCCCCACCACCTGAGAGTGGTGCATATGATTTTGAGGGCATGATGTCTACTATGAGGGCTTTGAAGGACGGGCAAGATTAGCTATTAAGAAGACTGGATGAGAGTGCTTCTAGGGAGGAACACATCCTGGAGAGGCAGGCTACTTTGGAAAATTCCTTTCTCAAATTGGGCCAGGACTTGGATACAACGGCCAATGTCATTTCAGCAGATTTTGCCCGACTTCGGAGGGATGTACAACTAGTGAACTCGAGGTTTGACTACTCGGACCGTCGACTCAACGTTAACTCTAGACCTCAGGTGAATGGAGTAGTAGTATTGGACGATGACGATGATCAGTGAGGACTTAGCTCGTCCACACCAGCTTCTCACCTGTTTCGTGTTGTTGATCTTATTGTATTTTTCTTTCTTTTCTCATTCTTTGTACTTTCTCTATAACTGGACTCATTTGTGGGGTGATGTGTTTTGATGGTGGTTTGTGGTGAATTTGTATGTTTGATAACTTGTGTAGTTTAGTTGTGGTGTCTTTTGTTAATTATGACCATTGATATTTTTATATATATATGTTGTTTATCAAGTGTTTGTGTGGAAAATTTTTTGAAATCTCGTTTTACGTCGTTGCTGTCGAAATTTCGTTAAACTCGTACTCGATGGGTTATGACATCAATTAATTAATCTTTCATTTTCTCTCATGCATGTCATGAATGCAATAACTAAATACAACCATTTTTATTACTTTCTTTCTTTGGCTTTTATCTCTTTAAAGTTTTTTTTTTTTTTACATTAACCCAATCTCATTTCCTATTATAGATTCTATGGGGTCTAATGGTATGCTGTGAGTGGAATAAAGCATCACGCTCTAATACCACCGTTGTCACACACCGTTCACACAGAACCAGGCCAGTGACCGGGTTAACACCGATTAACCCAAACCTGCCAGGATCATCTGATACAGTATCCAACCACAGCATATACACAACTAAGAAAGTGTTCATCAGTTTAGCGGAAGACTTAATTTACCTGTAAATATTCTCATTATACTTGATACCTAAATTGTAATACATAGTTAAGTACATGTGGGCCCGCAGGCATGATATTTAGACAAAAATAATACAATTTATATATCAAGTACACAAAAGGGATCATCAAAGACACAAAGAGTACAGCTCAGCTCGGTATCAAAAGTAAAGCTCAGCTCAGTATCAAAAAGTAAAGCTCAGCTTGGTATCAATAGGTAAAGCTCAGCTCGGTATCAAAAGTAAAGCTCAGCTCGGTATCAAAACTGCAGTCCCGCAGCATAGCCCTCGTACAAGCAATCTGTGCCGTGCTCTAATTCCTCGAGGACCAACCAATCCTCTTCAGGGAATTCAACTGTGGGGCCCGACCCGTGCTCTTCAGGTTGATGACTTGCAAAATCATGTAAAAGAGGTGCACACGTGGGATGAGCTCACTAGCTCAGTAAGTGAAAAGAAGGACCACACAGTAGTCCATACAACAAATCACAAGCATATGCATTATATACTATGTAATTCATTTTTAATCACATCCACCTAAACAACATTACTAAGTCTTTGGTTTAGTGCTACTACAGCCACAGTGCGCGTATACTCCGAGTACGAGCCACGAACTCCATCTCACGATACGCCCATAGGGCTGTCAGAGAAGGCCCACCGTGAGTACTCGAAAAAGTAAAACATGTCTACCACTGGCTCTCAACATAAAGTAAATGACAGAAATTAAAAGTGTTGACTTCAGCAATTTAAAAGCAGTAAAATTGGCCCTTTTGAATATACCACCGAGGTTGTCGACTGTCCTAATGACCAGCCGGGCGTATGTCTAACCGCCACAGTAACCCGACAACCGCGACCATTGCTTCCCCCCAAATGGTAACCCAACACCTCAACCCCTGTTGGGAAGGATCGTAGCACGGGAAGATGATAATCCTAAACCGCATGCTCCTATATGACATAGTACGATTGCATAGTGCCACCACGTCCCATTCCACGGGCCACTAATGCACTCGTTTCCAAGCCGACTACAGCATCTAGTCTATTAATGCATCATGCACAATGATGTCAACATTCATCACATAAGCATATCATCATTTGGCATTGAGAAATAAACACAGCACACATGGCATAAAATATGAGGATGGCTAAGCTACATAGCATTTGCATGATGACATGGCTAGTCTAGATACAATTAGATGAATGCCAAACAAACCTTTGAAACAAGGCCAAATGTCCTCTCCCCACTTACTTGTAGTGTACATAGACTCACGCCTGGTACGGGTGAGATCCAGTGCGATAAGTGTAAGATTTGGTGAACCTATCATGAGTGAATGGAGTTAGCATTTCACCACTTTAGGGTCAAAACTAACAAGATTTGATGACAAAATCATGTTTAGAATCCTAAAAGGAGGTCGCACATCCGTTTTGGGCCCATTCGGACATAGAAATCACGTTGGGAGTCTTTTGGGTGGGTCAGACAGCCCACCAGTCACGACCGACGGGTAGGTCGACCCACCGGTCGGCCCATCGGTAGGGCCAGTCGGTTGGCCCCGAGGGCCTTGCTAAGATCTGCTGGCAGGTTAGCCCTCCGGTCGGCCCATCGGTTGGGCCCGCTGGTTGGCCCCAAGGGCCTACCCTCTCAGGCGGGTGCCCTCAGGCAGGCCATTTGGCCCACCGATTGGCCCACCGGTCTTGGCGAAAAAATGTCATTTTTTTCTAAAACCTTCCCCAACCTTTGGGAAAGCAAATGGGGTTTTTCTAAACCCATTCTCCACACATTCAAAGTCTCATAAAATGGTTCTAACCTAGATCTAGGTTAGATTTAAGGAATGGAAAGCCATCTTACCTTCTTTACTCAAGAACTCCTTCAAAAACTGCAAAATCACTTCAAATCACCAATTCTCCTCCAATCGTGAAAACACTTCCTCAAATCCTTCAAAATCAACACAAACCATCTATTAAACCTTAGATTCATTATCTCAAGGGGGATTTATAAAACCTCAAGAAACACTACCCAAATCAAGGATTTTACTTGGGTATGGTGAAAGTTTAAGGAACCTAGCCTTTGCTCACCTCTAAACGTAGATCTCATGTTGAAGATCACTCTTCTGACGTCGGAATGGGAAGATCAAACATTGGCGCCGCTGAAAACCATTTCTTCTTCCTCTTCCTTCCCCTTTCTTCTTCGTTCTCTTTTCTCTCTTCGTTTCTCTCTCCTCTTAAATCCTCCCACCAACCATTCAGTGTAATAAATGAGATATTGAAAAAAACACAAATCCTGCTATTTATACTTTCTTAAAATCATTAGTGACATATGGGTGGGTCACTCAGGTGGGCGGATGTGCCCACCTGTGACCGCTCACCTGAGGGCCGAAAATTGATCACCAAGTGGGATTTTGATGGAATTCGACTCTCGGCACAAATCTCACTCTCAGCATAAGATATAATATACGTATGCGCTTTAAAATACGTTTACGTACCTGCTTTATCCGTATATGGCCTTATGATATGTGCATGTACACGGCTTGGGTACACCCGTCTCCTCTGGCACTGACTCGGACTTGTCTGGCCAGCCGATGTTCAAAGTCACCCTTGCCATCATGGTCTATAAGGAACCCGCCTTAACCCTCTCCGATTCGGGTCATGCATGGTTAAACCGGGTCAACCTTGTAATCAGACCGGGTTTAAGAAGTAGGGTATTACAGGAGAGGTGGGCAAAGATAATTGATTGGGATTAATTTTATTTATAAAATTAATTCTTAATTCATGTCATAGGTTATTACCAAATGGAGGTAAATGTTCAATGTCATTATATGGGTGCCCTAAAGTCCATTCATGGTCACTACCATGAGTGAGGAGGTGGGCTAGAAAATGGTCAATAACACCTTATGAGAATCCTAAATTTCATTCATGTCCATTATCAAGAGTGGAGAGATGGGCAAAGAGAATTGATTGGGATTAATTCAATTTATTGAATTAATTCCCAATTCATATCCATATGACATTATTCTTCAATTAATTTGCCATTAGTTGGAGATTACTCTAGGATTGGTTTTGGGTCTATATAAACCCAACCAAATACCTTGCAGAGATACACATTCATGCATTGACATTTCATCCATTTCTATTTGTTGTAACCATACAAGTCTTTCTCTTCCTTCCATTTTTTTTTTTTTTTAAGTCTTGTGTAAGGTTAGAGGGGGGTTGTTGTGCTGTAGCTTTTTGCTCCTATAAGGGACTAGAAGAACTGTCTCATCTTCTAGTGGAAGGTTGTTTTATCTTGGAGGTAGAAGATGCAGAACACCTCTTGGCAGTAGAAGGTATTAATTGTCTTAAAGGTAGCACTACAAGTGTGACTCAACCTCAATTCTGGTTGAAGTTTCTTCTGTTGTTGTGGTGGTGATTCAACATCTATTTCAAGTTTTTTCTCATTTCATTTCAGCTAAGGATCAACACTACAACAGCATAGTTTCTACTGCAAAAGCTTTGTATTGTAATTTATATTTTGTAAGAATTGTAATACAATTACCCAACAATAACTAGCATATGAGGTCCGATTCGATTATTTAAATAGGCCGATCATGGTGTAAGATCCAAAGTGGGGAGGCCCAAACGTCTGACACCACTAGTAACAGGTAACCTTAAAGTAGTTCCCAATGTGTTATTCTCTTCATTTGAACCATGTTAGTTCACACTTCATTGACCTATCCCATGATAAAGAGGAGAGAGTTTTAAAGAATAGTAAAACCCAAACAATATGCTTTTCTCTATGTTAAAGAAGCACCGGAAGAAGAGGCACCAATATTAGCAACAGTTCAGTGTCGGCCCCAAGTCTAATTATGTGAAAGGGCAAGGAATCTCTGGTATTCCGATATTACGGGGATTTTTTTTCCCTTTAATTAATTTTCTTTTGTGTTGTCTCCATTGAATGATTTAATAGAATTTTTTTTTTTTTTTTGTTTCCGATAGAAAATTTAAAATAGAATCTCATGTTCAATGAAAAGTATTATTACTTT
Organism: Macadamia integrifolia; assembly: GCF_013358625.1. Classification (NCBI taxonomy): domain Eukaryota; kingdom Viridiplantae; phylum Streptophyta; class Magnoliopsida; order Proteales; family Proteaceae; genus Macadamia; species Macadamia integrifolia. The sequence continues at coordinate 19,425,390 of NC_056570.1, forward strand.
CTCAAAGGCGTAATGGGATTTCTTAATACGAATTGATTATCAAGGCTTACTTCAAGGAATACTGACTTTAACAAAGCTTATAGATCAAGTATGTACACACAGATGGGCAATTTTATAATTTTTTCCTACAATTTCTTTATCTTTATAAATTATTGAATCATTGGTCCTTCACATGGTGATCATCATTAATTAGCTTTGTTAGTGTTAATGACAAATTGATGAGTATTCCAACGTCATCTTTGGAAAAAAATAAATCAATTAACGTCACCAGGACTAAATTGCACAAAAATTTAATCTAGATTAATCTATACTTAATGTCACCAATCCTTATCATCAAACCATTAATTTCCCAATTCACCTTTTTTTAAATATGAATTGATTGATGTAGCATTTACTATGTCTAGAGGTGGAAAAACTTCCACGCAAAGCCCCACCAACACCTCCAATCAAAGTTCAAGGAAATCACTTTTCTCACATAATAATAATCATTGAAATTTTTTCTTAATCAGGCATGAGAGAAGACTATATCAACATAAAAATAATAAAACAAAAAAGGAACAAAAGATCCTTTGAGGCTGATGGCGTAAGCTTTTGTAGTTTCAATAGAGTATGTTTTAAAAAGACCAATAATTCAAGTAAAGATGGTTGATGATGTAAGCTAAAGGCAGGGAGAAATATTGGTTGGTGTGGATTTGAGAGTCATTTTTAATTTGTTGCTTGAGGGGCTTACCTTTGACAAAAGCATTGGTTGCCTTAGTACTTTTATTTTTGACTAATATGGGTGTTTGGATCAGCTGCTCGTATGTGGAGAATAATTATTACATAATTTCGATTATCCAGATTGGTTGAAGGGATTACAAGGGTGATTCAAAATCGAACCCTAACATAAATTTGGTTCTGAATCTTGCACTCGAACATAAAAATCACTTTTGTTCGATTTGATTATAATAAATATTCGATTCCATTACTCAAGTTCAGTATTCAGTTGAAATTCGGTTTTATCAATTTAACAAATAAGTAGGTTGATTTCCACAAGATTTGTCGTCGTTTTGGGTGGATGAAACCTTCGTAGACTATTGGAATTTAAGTTTCAAACTATGGTCAAAATGGTCTTTTCAAGATGTCTTTTTATTTTGATTTTCCCCCTCAAAAGTTTTTTTTTATTTTGACTTTAACATTTATAGGATCGTAATGATCTAAGACATCTCATAATGTTTAGTCCCATATTAATTCGGGAGGAAAAGAAAATTTTGACATATATATATATATATATATTTATATATATATATATATATATATATAAAAGGGTACAAATCCTTTGGAGATGAACTTTCCCTTGTCATGCATGTGTGAGAATCTCCTAGGATGCTTTTGAATCGTGCGCACGTCAAAGTGAGATGAAGGTGTATGTAAAAGATCCATTCTCTCATGATGGTACATATCCAGTATATTTTTTTTCCTGGTAAAGTACAAATGAAGGGGAGCGATTATTCTCTGCAATAAGTGCGACGATGCAATGAGCATCAAATGACTGAGAACATTCAAATATATGTTCTGAGGTCCTCTCGATTATCCGATGCTTATCACATCATCGCACTCACTGCAGATAATGTTTTTGCAATGAAGAATACTTACCCTCGACGTGCATGCTCTGATCGGAACTCCTAATTTGGACCCAGCGAACCTAACGGGTCATTCATTCAAGTTTCATCTTCTTTGGAAAGTCGGGGACGGGAGAGAGTTATGACGAGAGTTGGTGGATATAAGAAGCAACTGACCGTGGGATCTCCACACTTCATGCCCTTCTCTACGTGGCATCCTAATGACTGCACATGTCATACTCAAACCATGACGTATCACGTGTCAGATATTGGACCTTTTCTGTGAAAGCGTGTGTCAGTCTCCATTACCACGTAAGCCATCGCCTTCCAATTCCAGAAGGAGGAGCTTCTCCAGTTCACGCCATTGCTTTTTGGCTTTAGTCACTGTCGTTGCAGGGGAAGAAGAACCATGAAGATCAAAATCATCTCTATACTGACTAGAATTGGTAATCGACCTAACTATTAAAACCGGGTTCAAGGTCGACCCAGTTATTCGTCTACTTGGTTTAACCGGTTAGACATTTAAAATTTGAAAGTGAAAAACCCATTATATGGAAGTCTAGCTGACACCATCATTGTCTCTAGTCTCTACTTCCACGCGTTTTTAAAGGTCTTAAATGTCTAGCATTTTGGTTATTTCTCTTATCTACAGATGTTGAATTGAAATTTTGTATTAATGGTTGAATTTTAAAGAAAATTATTATTTTTTAAATTTTTTTAAGAAAAGTTTCCTTTGAACGATTATCTTGAAACAACAGCTTTTGCAAAACCACTGACAATTTCCCTTGTATTCTCGAGGGTCCAAGGCTTGACTTTTAATGTCAAAATATTAAAAAAATAAAATAAAATAATAAATGAATATAATAAGTAACAATGGATAATAGAATCATTTTTTACTTTAGTTTTCCGAAAAAATTAGAAAGTATGAAATTAAAAAAATAAAAAATAAAAAATAAATGACTATATCAAACATGGTTTGAAATCGAAAGAGTCAAAAGAGATAGGGGCAATTTTAAACTTGTTCGTCATTGGATTCTTCTCTAGATTATGATTCAAGATAGCCCATGAATCTTTCTATTATCAGGAAATTTTAACATTTGATCAAGCATTCGGACTATAGCAGCAAAAAATCGATAAGAAAAGATATACATAATTTAGGTATTCTTCTAATATAATCTCAAATTGAACATATTAGAGAGTTAGAATCCATGTAGCTAATCCCATTTAATTAGACTGAATTATTATTATAATAAAAAAATTAAAACTAATAATTTATTCATTAAAAATTACTTAAATTTACTAAAATGACTCTTTAACACTAGCCTTAAAAGTTAAAACAAGATAAAAATGTTGGAAATCTAGCCAGCTAATATGTAGTTTAGACTGGGTGTCAAAGGATTCTCTGAATTTGATTAGACCGGTCGGACCAAATAGAGTATACATAACACAATTACCGTCTAGAAAAAGTTCTTTAAGTCCTCATTCTTAATAACACATGGCAGCTTCTCCTAATCCATACCTGGTCCATACTAAATTCAATGCAATAGCGTACAAGACACTAGAACCATGACTCTTTAGTGATTGGTAAATAGGACAAGCATGACATGGCTAGTTTACATTGGTCCAAACCTCACCAAACTTCTAAATTCTAAAGACCAAGTTTCAACCCACCCAAAAAAAAAAAAAAAATGAAAATTTCATTGTTTTTGTCTCCTTGAATACAAGTGCAATCGTTCAGCGAGGGACCATACGGAGTACTAATTTTTGTTCGTGCAAAAAAAGTTATATGTCGATCCTAGTGACTCAATTAGAAGATCCAAATGGATATCAAAGGTAGAATTCATCAAAGCGCATGTGTTAAGCATGAAAACCCTTTTTTTTTTTCTCGATTTAACTGTCAAATATCTTGATGATAGAAGATTTTGTTAGGGTTCTACATGGAGATCTAAAATTGTAGGTCTATATTGAAATTGAGTAGCTTGATGTAAAGACTAAGTGTTTGGACACTCTTCCAATGAATTATAGATACATGAACACCCTCCATGCACAATTGTGTCAAAAAAAAATGAGAAGAACACAAAAATCCGAAATAAATGACAAGGTCACAAGAGTGGAGTCTATATAGTCTATATAATCTATATAGATCTCATCCAATCACTTATTTATATAGATGGGTCCCATCCCTATCCATATAATCGATCTATAGATAAAGCAGGAGATCACGCGGTCGCAATGCCGCCAATGACTTGATAATTAGAGCAATACCATTGGTTCAGATATAGAAAATCTTGTCGAGCAATGGATACCTCAAACGGGTTTTCCAATCATAGAAGAAATATATATATTTTTTTTTTGGTAATGTTCGGGTACTATAGTAAGAAGATAACGATATTATCTTTTCTTGGAACTTCTTAGTTTCAAGCCTTTCCTTTTATATCTTTCCTCACTTGGTAGATGACCCCACTCATATCATGTGATTGACCTTCTTTTACCCTCCGATTGGAATTAATTAACAGCAGATCACCCAAAATGAAAATGTCTGTGAAGGTCGATTCCAATCCAACGGAAGGAAATGGAGATAGAGTATGCCAGAATCAGACAATATATACGACAAAAATAGAATAATTTAAAAATATTTTATTGAGATTGTAAAATTAAAACTGTGGAAGCTTCTTCCTCTCGTCCAATAGACTTTGAGTTGCCACTTGCCAATGAGGCCTGGTCAGGTCAGACAGATCTGCTAACGTAAGCCTTTGGTGTTATTACTCCAATACTTCCCTGCCACGTGCACTCAATTAAAGTGCACAAGTTGAGGGTTCGCACCCACAGGCCACAGGCGGCAGACCTTATTTCTACAATAATAAAAAGAATTCAAAAAAGACAAGGAAAAGAAAAAGGAAGGAATATTCGTGGCCATGGTCTTGACTCTTGAGGGATACCTAGAGTTGGTGGTCAAATTATTGGTGTTTCACCGGTCACCGTTCAATACTTCAATTGTTATGTTTTCTCCGAAGTCTACTATAGCATTAATAAGTCTCACAAAACCATTCAAAGGCGTTTAATGGGTCATGTGCTGCCTTTGGTATAAATTCTTCGAATGCATTCAATGTGATAATGTATTCTAAAAATTTATATTAAATTTAAGAAAAAATTACATCCCTTCTCCTATAATTTGTTGAAATTACATGTGAATTTAAGGATTTAAACGAATTACTTACGGGGGAATGAGACGTAATTCATTCAAAACGTCTACTAATCATTCCTAATGTTTTCAAAGTATAAGGAATCGATTTAGATTAGAGTTAATCAATTTGATTGGGTCAATATGAAAAAAAAAATAATATAAAATTTTGATTTTTATAATGAAATCGAGGGTATTCTTATATGATCCTAAGATGGATTTATATATCTTATACTATGATCAGGACTAATGAAATGTTAATATTAAAAAGATGAGATGACAAATATGCGTAACATAAATAATTTTTCACAGAGATGGTCTAAGATCACGAGCGAAAAACTACGGCGACTGCGTTTGGAATGATTTCTTAGAATAAATTATTAACGAGAAAAATACTCTTTTTTATATATATATACATTTATTGAATTGAATAGGATATACTGACCCGAAACCCATTAAACCAGCTGAAAAAGGCGTTCAGAAAGGCAGTGGGAAGCTGAATTTGAGACTTTTGAGAGTCCGTGACTGCTGTTTGATTGGATTAAGATTTAAGAACCGAAGAGGGGAAAACTTTTGAAAACAGATTTTGTGTAGGCGTAGAGTTGAAGCTTTGAAGATTTCAAAAAAAA
>NC_056570.1:19430820-19434874 GCF_013358625.1 Macadamia integrifolia
AAGAGAAAAAGGAGGAGGGAGAGATAAAATATGAAAAGATTTAGGGGCTAGTAGAGAGAGAGAGAGAGAGAGAGAGAGAGAGAGATGGGTTCAGTAATTAAAGAAAAGAGAAGGAGAGAGGCTGCGTGAGACGGTGGAGAGAGTTTAGGCTTAAGAGAGACATTAGGAGAGAAAGAAAGATGCAAACGTGGAAGATGCAAACGTGGGTGAAAAGAGAAACAACTGTTAGAGAAAGTAGGGAAAAAAAAATAAAAAGAGAGAAAGAGAGAGGGAGAAATCTATTAGGAGAGAGAGGGAGAGAGAGATATCCTAATCTAATATGGACAAAGAGAGAAAAAGATGAGAGAAAGTAGGAAAAGGAGGAGGAGAGAAAGTAGGAGAGGGAAGAAGGGAATGACGTGTGAAAGGGGGAAAGAAGGAGAAACCGTGGGGTTTCTCTCTCCTTCTCAATTTTTTATTTTATTTATTTATTATTATTATTTTTTTTCTTTCTCTCTTTTGAAAATTTTAACTTTGCCTTGATTCTTTGTCCATGCATTATCTCCATTCATTTAACATCAAATCTGCACATATCTCTTGAAAACCCTGTAATCAAAGATTATCACAATATGTGGTCAAGTGATCATGAAAATATAATTAAAACTATTAATTAAATAGTTTTTTCATGAATAATTACAACTAGATCAAGGTCCAATGGACCTTATGTCACATGATAATAATATATGCAAATCAGATTCAATTTCCTTATTAAAATGACTTCAAAGCACATTGATATCCATAGATTTCGATAATTTTAATTTAGTACAAAGCACATTAATATCCATAGATTTCGATAACTTTAATTTAGTATAAAGTCCCATCAAGACCTCCCATAAAAAAGTCTAAATTTAGGATGAATTGGTAAAAGATCAAATATACTTCCATAACTCACACCCCCTGATAGTATTATGAAATTCATTCTCTCTCTTCACAATATATTTTGCAATAGCTTGAATAGTCAATAGAATAACGATAACAACAATCATAACCTTATCCCAACTAAATAGGTTTTAGTACATGGATCCAATATGAAACAAAAAAAGAAACAAGGCAAACAAAGAAATAAAATACGGTAAAAAAAGATAAAAATCAGTAGTAAAAGTAGAACAACTTCCCATGAAGAACCCCTATTGGGGATCGGCTACGTGGGACTTTGTTCTCCACGGAGGTCTATCAGCGGTTAAACTAGAATCCAACCCTACCATATGCATATGTTTTCTAACCATTTCGTCAATAGTCATTTTAGGTCTGCCCCTACCTCTTCTAGGACCCTCAATATATATCTAGTCAATTCTCCTAATTGAGGCATCCATAAGCCTCCATTGAACATATCCCACCTCAACCGGGTCTCGTAGAGTTTGTCCTGGATCGGGCCCCCCCCCACCTTGTTTCTAATACAATTGTTCTTTATTCTATCTCTCTTGGTCTTGTCGCACATTCTGCGTAATATTCTAATCTCAGATGCCCCTAGTTTATTCAAATTACTCTTCTTAACTGCCCAACACTCTGCCCCATAAGTCATAATTGAATGTATTACAATTTTATAGAATTTTTCCTTGAGTTTAATTGGCATACGTTTGTCACAAAGCACTCCCGATGTACTTCTCCCTTCATCTATCCCACTTTAATTCTATGGGACACATCATCCTCTATATCTCCTTTGCTAATGATTAACCCTAAGTATTTAAAATAGTCTCTCTTTTGTAGTTCTGGATCAGCTAAATTCACAACCTTATCACCCCTCCTAGCTTGATTGAAAGGACACATCATATACTCAATCTTTGTTCTGTTTATCATAAACCCCTTAATTTTAAGCGTGATCTCCCGAGCTCCAATTTGGGTTTTTCTAGCAGCATTGGTGGAGTTCCCAGGTTCAGGATAAGAAATAGAGATGGGTTTTTTTAGCAGAATCATTGGTGGAGTTCACAGGTTTAGGGTAAGAAATAAAGATGAGTTTTTAAGCAGAATCGTTTGTGGATTTTAGAAGGAGGTGGCTTTAAATCTGGGTACAAACTCTATTTCTCTTGTATGAGTAGTCCCACTCCAAATCCATAGACTTGACTGAGGAAAATGGAGTTAAAGAGGAGATAAAAAGCAAGGAAGTCCAGTTTCATCTCGTTCAGAGGAAGAAGCAGAGAGAGATAACTGTTCCATATTGTTTCCCACAAGAGTCCCACCGATTTCATGGGACTTTGCAAGGGGGTGGAGTGGGAGAAATAGTAGGCCACGTGGGCCGACATGAAAAAGTAAGTTGTCTGCCCAAATTCCTAACCCACTTACCAAAACGTCCTAACAACCCATTGGGGTGGAATAGTTCCAATCCCACCTCAGCAAACCCTTCTAATCAAATGGCCATAGGTGTTGGCACAGGGTTGGGGAATTACAATCTTCCGTCAACCACGTCGTACACTGATTAAACAGGGCCTTCCAGGCTAAGGAGTCCGCTAACATGTTGGACTTCCTAGGAACAAAAGAGAAGGAACATGAGAGAAAGTAAGCCACAATATACCTAAAATCAAAGATTATCGTCAAGATGGACAGCTGAGCCCGCTGACTAGGCTGTCAAGAGGGCCCTTCAAGAATGCCGGAACGAATAACTAGAGTCTCACCTTCAAGGATATCAAAAATAAACTTTTCAAATTGCCCCAAAAGAGAATTCTTTTCATGATCCCGAATAACCACCACCTCTACACATTTTCCACTGTAAGAAATCCGTGCTGCATCACAACTAATTTTCACATATGGGTTTTCAGGAGGGGTCAAAGCCTCAAAGGGCAGTGGCAAGAAGTACCGATCGCTGATGGGCGTTAAGTTCATGCATCTCCCGTTGAATAGAGCCCATTGCATGTCGAATTCTCAGTTTTTTTTTTTCCCTCAGAATTCTACTCTTTCGTTTCTTGAATTCTACCCCTACAACACGTTGTGGGCAATCCTTAAGAGCCCAAAACTGTCTATGTTCATTGCTTGGCCCAAGAAGGCCTGGTTTACTACTTTACTTCCTCAATTTGATCGGATTGGCCAAGGGTGTTATCCATCTTTTGGGCCATTGGTCTCCGACAGCCCAATCCTTAGGCCTCAGCCAAAATCAACAGTTCGTCAAAATCGTATGTGGTGAGACGGTGAGGTGCAGTGAGCATCCAACAGCTAAGGTGCATGTCGGGCCCTCTCAACTGTTGGATGCTCACTACTTCTCACTGCTCGTTGCAGATAATTTGGACTCATTAATCCATCCACATCGTATTTAGGCTAAGGGAACCTCCCCTAAGTCTTTAAATAAATCATTCTCACACATTTTGCAGAAGTTCTTGGCTCATGCAGAGAGCCTTTAGAATGTTAGCAGATCCCTAAAATCAATTGAGTTTGGGGGCTTTGAGCAACTAACTATTTTAACCCTCCTCGGGAGTTTTGGACATCTTCCACCCTTCCATCTTGTCCTTTTCCCTTCTTTTGGTTTCCTTTTATTTAATTGGGATTTTACATCCATTTATTACTATTAATGCATGTGAGAGGGTGTATGTTATTCCTATCTTTTTAGGTAGTGGTGGCATACACCACGTTGGCTTCATGCCTCTTTAGCATGTTGTTGTTAGCATTTTTTTTTTTTTTTAATTAGAAAGAAAAGAAATAGAATTATAAGAGCTGCATCAAAGTGTCACATTTAGGGTTACAAATACTGATGTTACGTTTTGTAGTCATTCCTCTAAGGGTTATCCTAGTAAAAATTAATGACAACTAGTTCATTCATAGGCCTAAAGAAGGTTTTAATTAGTTGTCCATATTATCCGTATTGTTTTGTTTTCACTCTTCTTTTTGTTCTTTCTTTTATTTTATGGTCTTTGAGCATGTATGTTGTCTAGGTTTCTTTTCTTATATTTATGATTTTGTTTTGCATCTCATGTTGATATTGGAGTAGTTATGTTATATTTTCAAATGATGTTTGCTTTGCATCGCGATTTTATACTGTCTTAGGTTAGGGTTAGGGTTAGGGTTTGGGGGTTTTTTTTTTTTTTTTTTT
>NC_056570.1:19434894-19446734 GCF_013358625.1 Macadamia integrifolia
CTGAAAAAGGCGTTCAGAAAGGCAGTGGGAAGCTGAATTTGAGACTTTTGAGAGTCCGTGACTGCTGTTTGATTGGATTAAGATTTAAGAACCGAAGAGGGGAAAATTTTTGAAAACAGATTTTGTGTAGGCGTAGTCGCGTAGAGTTGAATCTTTGAAGATTTCAACAACAAAAAAAAAAAAAAAAAAAAAATGAGAAATTATATTTTCCAGATGAGCTTGAAGATCCAACAATGTCTGTCCCTTCGAGGTGACAGAAAAAGGTTGTTATATTTACAAAGGATAAATTAAACTGAACAAAATCAAAAACTACTTCCGGCTTTTTACAAAACTGATGCGTTAGGAACTATAATCAGAGAGACTAATCACATGGATGATTTCAGTTGCAGAGAGATCTAATAAGAACAACCCATCCTCTGTGGTTGCACACGATCTCTAAGAATTCCATTGTACAGAGCCATTCGGTTAGAAGGGATTTGTTGTTGGACTCTGTAACTCTGAGACCTGCAAATTCTATTCGACATCATTGATTTCTTGGTATGTTCCCTTCTGAATTCCTCACTGTTACCCATCGGATCCACCACATCAGCAGCAAAGTGAACCCTTTTTTTCTTCTTCTCCCTCTTCTTCTCATCTGAAACCCAAAGAAAACAGGGGTGAGTCAAATGCAGAGAATTAGAGTTACAAGTGAAGAACAAGAGAAAACTGGAAAGCCCATGTACCGGAAGAGATGCAGGAACGTAGAATTCCCGGCGAAGAGTTTGAATTCTGATCAACGGAAAACTGGGTTGTGGAAATCAGAGGCTTCTGGCGACAGAAGGCCAGGAGAATTACAGTGCCTGAGACGGCCATGGCTGTTGCGAAGACCACCCCCTGGGAGCCTAAAATTGAAGACATGGTGGAGCAGAACAAAACAGAGCAGGAGGAGACAGAGGAGGAAAGGCAGAGAAGAAGAGCGGAAGAAAGAAAACGCTCAGAACGGTTTTCAAGAGAACATAAATAAATAGAAGGGAATGGAGTTGGGAATTAAATGTTTTTCTTTTGGGTATGTATCTGAGCCGTCTATTTTGATGGGAAAAGATTTTCCTATCTAGATGTATGTTTTGCACAGCGTTGGGAGAGTTAGCAACAATAGCTTGAGTACAGATGAAAAGAGTTCCGCTGACATCACGACTCACGCCACAGTAGATGATCAGTCAATATCTCATATCTCCGCCTCTTTTTTTGTCATTTCGTTTGAATTGTTATGATTCCTTTTACTACCAGATGATTGGTTCGTATCGCGATACCATCATAGCCCCAAAGAGATTTGAAATTTAATTAATTAAGATTCAATTATCTTATTAATTTGTGGATTATGGCTTATTATATGGGTCATTGTGACATTACCAGCGTGTATGGGGATTACCATAATCAATCAATTTATAGGAAAAAAAGATTAAAGTACATTGAATCGGGACCATATTATTATTAGATTACCAAATTAGACTAAAGGAAATCAATCACACATTGAGAAGGGAAAACCGAATTATCATAACTTCTAGGATGATGATGGGGAGGCAAGGATTGCTTTAAATATAGAAAGTGACATACCACTATTATATCCACGTATACATGGTTGATGATACCTGGTCCGACCATGTTGATCGGCAATATAAAACCCGACCATGGTATATCCTGAGGGTATGAGAAAGGACCAGTAATAATGCAACTCAGCATAGGCCACTTCGCTTTGACTATCCATACCCACTATGTTCGATAGCACTTGCATCCTAATCATACTTCTTGCCCCCATGTGATGAGAAAGGTTCATGTTATCAAAAGATGGCGATGTCTATGAAACCGTTTCTGAGCTTAATTATATCTTCTAACTCAATCAGACAACGATTAGACAATTATCTAATGATGATTGAGTTAACCATTATGAGATTGACTAAATCAGCAAGAAAGGAATCCACGTTAATCATGAAGAAAACAGTTCAACCAATAAGACGAACCACCAACTCTTATATAAAGAATATTTAGCAATTTTGGAAAGTAAGACCCTCAACATATATTGAGCACTTTACGTCAAGTTTTTCCCTTTGAATTAAAGTTTGACTATGGCATCAGGGCCTCTTTCCTGATGCTCCCTACGGCCAATTTCTAATTTCTATTGTGCAGGACTGTACGAAGCAGAATCGTGCATCAACAGAAAGCATAGATTAAGGCAAATGCTTTTTTTTTTTCATCTAGAAACGCAGAAGATTACACATCACCACATGGAAAACTATCCTTCTTGACAACATCAAGTGACGAATCAAAATCCCAAGAAACAAAGCTTTAGACTTATAAAAATAATACAAAATGGACGGTAATAATTTGGTGGGATGGAGCTTTTGATTTTGAAAAACTATTGATGACGAGTATACCAAAGGAAATAAATTATATTAGCGAAACCAAAAAAGACATTTTCAACCCGAGATTTGGAGAAAAGGATGAAGAAACTAAGCCCAGAATCCACTTGAAAACAATAAAATTGGTATATACTCTATTCGGAGTTCTGATCGCTATCGTGAACGAATCAAAATAAATTTTAACTAAACTATGAGATAGGGGTATGTAAGGGGTTGAACTCACAAAGAACTAGAAGGCTAAATCTACTAAGATTGAGATGAATGTTGTTTTAAAAATCAAATTTTATAAAATTTAGAATTGGAAGTAAAACTAAGTAAGCCAATTAAGAAAGATGAAAATTAATGAGAATAAGTTATCATCAGGTCTCGAATCCGTTTTGGTATTATTACCAATCTCTGATTCAGACAACGGTTCATTGAAACTATAAGTTCCAATGCAACGACAAAAATTTAATCTCCGACTATCCTAAGCATAACTTATCCTGTCAAGCACTATTGTCTACGCTTTCATTTAGCACGCTCAGTATGATTGGTTAAAGACTATCGTTAATGTATGCTAAAAATCAATATAAAATATCATTCTTTGAATAGAATAACTGAATCACCAAAGACAAATATTCTAAACTAATTTAACTATTAAAAATATCCATAATGAAAAGGGGTCTTTAACATCAAATAATTAAGTATGAAATCCAATCAGAAATTAAATAACAATAAATCAAAATTTCATCTAGACCTAAAGATATAAAGAGGACTTAGCTACTCTTAGTGCGAATAAATGAAAGATAGCAATGATGATGATGGAACCTCGATGCAGTGGCAATGATCTCTGTGCAATGATGTTTAGGAAAAACATTCAAAATCAAGAGAACAAAGAAAGAAAAACCAGCAAGGGATAATGTGTGTGAGGGGTGTGATATGGGCAGCCTATGTCTTAGAGAATGAGTATGAAGAGTGTAAAAAGAGAAGGACCAAGGGAGGTACATAGAGAGAAAGAGGGGTGTGTCTGATGAGAGATGGAATTGGATTAGGAAAGAAAGGGAAAACGTGAGTGAGAGAAAGATGGATTGACGTGGAAGAGAAAAAGGAGGAGGGAGAGATAAAATATGAAAGGATTTAGGGGCTAGTAGAGAGAGAGAGAGAGAGAGAGAGAGAGAGAGAGAGAGAGATGGGTTCGGTAAGTAAAGAAAAGAGAAGGAGAGAGGCTGCGTGAGACGGTGGAGAGAGTTTAGGCTTAAGAGAGAGAGAAGGAAAGATGCAAACGTGGGTGAAAAGAGAAACAACTGTCAGATAAAGTAGGGAAAAAAGAGAAAGAGAGAGGGAGAAATCTATTAGGAGAGAGAGCGAGAGAGCTCTCTCGCGAGAGAGAGAGAGATCCTAATCTAATATGGACAAAGAGAGAAAAAGATGAGAGAAAGTAGGAAAAGGAGAAAAGGAGGAGAGAAAGTAGGAGAGGGAAGAAGGGAATGACGTGTGAAAGGGAGAAAGAAGGAGAAACCGTGGGGTTTCTCTCTCCTTCTCAATTTTTTATTTAATTTATTTATTCTTCTCTTTCTCTCTTTTGGAAATTTTAATTTTGCCTTTGATCCTTTGTCCATGCTTCTAGACTGAATCATCTTCATTCATTTAACATCAAACTTGCATATATTTCTTGAAAACCCTGCAATCAAAGATTATCACAATATGTGGTCAAATGATCATGAAAATCTAATTAAAACTATCAATTAAATAGTTTTTTCATGAATAATTACGACTAGATCAAGGTCCAATGGACCTTATGTCACATGATAATAATATATGCAAACCAGATTCAATTTCCTTATTAAAATGACTTCAAAGCACATTGATATCCATAGATTTTGGTAACTTTAATTTAGTACAAAGCACATTAATATCCATAGATTTCGATAACTTTAAATTAGTATAAAGTCCCATTAAGACTTCCCATAAAAAAGTCTAAATTTAGGATGAATTGGTAAAAGATAAATATACTTCCATAACTCACACCCCCTGATAGTATTATGAAATTCATTTTCTCTCTTCACAATATATTTTGCAATAGCTTGAATAGTCAATAGAATAACGATAACAACAATCATAACCTTATCCCAACTAAATAGGGTTTAGTACATGGATCCAATATGAAATAAAAAAAGAAATAAGGCAAACAAAGAAATAAAATACGGTAAAAAAAGATAAAAATCAGTAGTAAAAGTAGAACAACTTCCCATGAAGAACCCCTATTGGGGATCGGCTACGTGGGACTTTGTTCTCCATGGAGGTCTATCAACGGTTAAACTAGAATCCAACCCTACCATATGCATATGTTTTCTAACCATTTCGTCAATAGTCATTTTAGGTATGCCCCTACCTCTTCTAGGACCCTCAATATATATCTAGTCAATTCTCCTAATTGAGACATCCATAAGCCTCCATTGAACATATCCCACCTCAACCGGGTCTCGTAGAGTTTGTCCTGGATCGGCCCCCCCCACCTTGTTTCTAATACAATTGTTCTTTATTCTATCTCTCTTGGTCTTGTCGCACATTCTGCGTAATATTCTAATCTCAGATGCCCCTAGTTTATTCAAATTACTCTTCTTAACTACCCAACACTCTGCCCCATAAGTCATAATTGGACGTATTACAATTTTATAGAATTTTTCCTTGAGTTTAACTGACATACGTTTGTCACAAAGCACTCCCGATGTACTTCTCCCTTCATCTATCCCACTTTAATTCTATGGGACACATCATCCTCTATATCTCCTTTGCTAATGATTAACCCTAAGTATTTAAAATAGTCTCTCTTTTGTAGTTCTGGATCAGCTAAATTCACAACCTTATCACCCCTCCTAGCTTGACTGAAAGGACACATCATATACTCAATCTTTGTTCTGTTTATCATAAACCCCTTAATTTTAAGCGTGATCTCCCGAGCTCCAATTTGGGTTTTTCTAGCAGAATCATTGGTGGAGTTCACAAGTTTAGGGTAAGAAATAGAGATGAGTTTTTAAGCAGAATCGTTTGTGGATTTTAGAAGGAGGTGGCTTTAAATATGGGTACAAACTCTATTTCTCTTGTATGAGTAGTCCCACTCCAAATCCATAGACTTGACAGAGGAAAATGGATTTGAAGAGGAGATAAAAAGCAAGGAAGTCCAGTTTCATCTCGTTCAGAGGAAGAAGCAGAGAGAGATAACTGTTCCATATTGTTTCCCACAAGAGTCCCACCGATTTCATGGGACTTTGCAAGGGGGTGGAGTGGGAGAAATAGTAGACCACGTGGGCCGACATGAAAAGTAAGTTGTCTGCCCAAATTCCTAACCCACTTACCAAAACGTTCTAACAACCCATTGGGGTGGAATAGTTCCAATCCCACCTCAGCAAAACCCTTCTAATCAAATGGCCATAGGTGTGGGCACAGGGTTGTGGAATTACAATCTTCCGTCAACCACGTCGTACACTGATTAAACAGGGCCTTCCAGGCTAAGGAGTCCGCTAACATGTTGGACTTCCTAGGAACAAAAGAGAAGGAACATGAGAGAAAGTAAGCCACAATATGCCTAAAATCAAAGATTATCGTCAAGATGGACAGTTGAGCCCGCCGACTGGGCTGTCAAGAGGGCCCTTCAAGAATGCCGGAACGAATAACCAGAGTCTCACCTTCAAGGATATCAAAAATAAACTTTTCAAATTTCACCAAAAGAGAATTCTTTTCATGATCCCGAATAACCACCACCACTACACATTTTCCACTGTAAGAATTCCGTGCTGCATCACAACTAATTTTCACATATGGGTTTTGAGGAGGGGTCAAAGCCTCAAAGGGAAGTGGCAAGAAGTACCGATCGCTGATGGGCGTTAAGTTCATGCATTTCCCGTTGAATAGAGCCCATTGCATGTCGAATTCTCAGTTTTTTTTTTTTTTTTTTTCCTTTTCATGGGTTTCCATTTTTTTATTATGTTTTTTCATCATTATGTTTTTCCCAATTTTCTTTCTTTGATTATGATTTGTAATTTATTTAGAACTTTTACACTTCATTTAGCTCTTAGGGTGTTTTTGTCATTTTCAACATGTATGTTTGTGCACACTTTTTTTATAATATTTTATAGCATCTTAAATATGTTAGAGATGATTCCTAGTTTATTTTTATTTTCTAGCATTTTTAGGGTTTATATTGATGTTTTCATGCATTCATTATGTGCATTAGTCTAAGTTTTTGCATCCCAATTGTATTTTTCCAATTTTTTGTAAATATGTTATGTTTATTTTTATATATTCTTCATGTGTCTTTTTTTAAGTATACTAACCTTGTTTTATAGCCAAACGCTTTTAAGTGTATATTGTAGCCTTACCCCTTTTTTTTTTTTTTTTTTTTTTGCTATTTTCTTTTATTTCTTACAATGTAAATAAAAAATCGGTTTAATTAGGGGACCATAATGCCTAACACATTGTCTAAACTGTAACCTAACTCATACACTAGTTTTTAGTTTGATGGTCACCATTAAAACCGTTATGGTGTCGTATGTTTTTTTGTGGGTCTTAGATCCTAACCTACGTTGCAACTTCGTATTCATTCTCTCTTCCTTAAGAAGTGGGGATGATATTTTATTCATTTTTGAGAACCAATCTTTTCTTGGAGATCATTGTTCTCACAGGGAGGAGGGAGATGAGGAGTTAGAAGGGCAGTGTTAATGCAAAGTAGTGGCAACAGATGGCTAAAATGCCTTGCACCTCATCCGATGATCAATAGATGTTCTCATGTAAAATTTCATTATACACTGCTAGCATATAAACCTCTTCCCTTTTCTCGAAATACCAATCAAATTGCTTGGTGGCTAAAACTTGATCACCCACTTAAGTTAAGGTGCACAAAGATGGTCCCAACTCCCATCTACATGTCTTTTAATAGAGGATTCGGCAGTGGTGTCCTCTAGGGTGTCTTCAAGTCAAAAAAGCTATTGAGTGAAAGCCTGAAATCTAAAAGGACTCGATGTAAAGTACCAAAAAATGGCAAAAATAGGAATAGTTTGGGATTTGTTTTTCGAGATCCACATGCCAAACAGGTGTAAATTTTTGCTTTGTATATGTAAAGATTCCAACATAAACACAATGGATTCGAATCTTCTCCAGCGTCTATCGCCTAGGTAGGACTATAATTACCTGAGCGAGGGCCATATGTTTAGGTGGTGATCTAACATTTTGAGAGAAAGCGCGAAGAATGAGGCACTGACAAAGACATCGAAAACGAAATGTCAAGATGTTTGATGGGATAGTAAAAACTTTAGCAGATGTAAAACATGTACCAGAATTAAGGAAAAACTTAGTATCTTTGGGGGGCACTTGACTCAAATGGCTGCAAGTACATAGCAGAAGGTAGAGTTCTCAAAGTTATTAAGGATGTCATGATTGTCATGAAAGGACAGCTAACTGAAAACCTATACAGACTCATAGGGAGCACAGTTGCAGGTGGAGTATTTGTGATTACAGATGCAGGATCTGATACAGATAATACCTATCTGTGGCATATGCGATTAGGGTATATGGGAGAAAGATGATTGATGGAGCTTCATAAAAGAAAACTGTTACAGGGAGTGAAAACTTGTAAACTGAACTTCTACAAATATTGTGTTCGAAAAATAATGCAAGGTTAGTTTTAAAACTACCAAACATAACAGTAAAGATGTGCTTGATTATGTACATAGCGATGTATGGGGTCCTTCAACAACAAAATCTAAAAGTGGGCAGAATACTTCGTGACACTTATTAATGATTACTCAAAGAAAGTCTTGATCTACTTCATGAGGCATAAAAGTGAGGTGTTTACTAAATTTAAGGAATGGAAGGCTGAGGTAAAAAGGAAGACAAGAAAGAAAATTAAGTACTTAAGAACAGATAATGGAGGGGAGTACATGTACAAGCTATTTCTAGAATTGTGCAAATCTTAAGGGATTACATGTCACTTCACAGTTCCAAAGAAACCACAGCAAAATGGTGTAGCTGAAAGGATCAATAGAACACTTCTAGAAAGAGCTCGGAGTATGAGGCTGAATGCAGGGTTGAGAAAGAGATTTTGGACAGAAGCAGTGAATATGCCATGTTTTCTCATCAACACGTCTCCATCAAAGATGATTGATTGTAAAATTCCCGAAGAAGTATAGATAAGAAACTCGATAGATTATTCTATTCTAAAAGTATTTGATTTTCCAGCCTATGCACATGTTGAGAGTGAGCAGCGTTTCAAGTTAGACTCAAAGTCTAAGCAGTGTATCTTTCTTGATTTTAAAAAAGGCGTAAAGGGATTTAAGTTGTGGGATCCAAGTTCACAGAAAGTTGTAATTAGCAGGGACGTTGTAATTGATGAGTCTCAAATGGTGAAGTCAAATTGCAATTCACAAGTAGTTGATGAAAATAAAGAAGGTTCTATAGTGCATGTGGAGTTAGGTGAGTCAGAAACAACAAGAGAAAATGGTCATCAAGTGACTTACCAAGACAATAGGAAGTAGTAGAAGTTTCTTATACTATGGTAAAGAATAAAGGGAAGCGTACTTACAAAGCACCAATGAGATATAGGTTTGAGGACATGGTTGTTTGTGCCCTCACTGTAGGTACAGGTGATCCATCTTCCTACCATGACGCTTTGAGTGATGCACAACATGATAAATGGATGACAGCTATGATGGAGGAAATGGAGTCTCTACAGAAGAACAAGACTTGAAAGATTATAGAAAAACCCAAGGAAAGAAAAAACATTGGGTGTAAATGGGTCTTTAATAAGAAAGATGCAACATCTGAGAAAGAACGTGAAAGGTATAAGGCCAGACTTGTAGCTAATGGCTCTGCACAGAAGGAGGGAATAGACTACAACGAAATATTCTCTCTAGTGGTGAGACACACTTCGATCAGGGTACTACTTGCTTTAGTGGCCATGTATGATTTAGAATTTGAACAGCTTGATGTGAAAACTACATTTCTTCATGGTGACTTGGAAGAACAGATTTACACGGAGCAGTCTAAAAGTTTCAAGGTGCAAGGAAAGGAAGATTATGTTTGTTTGCTTAAGAGGTCGCTTTATGGTCTTAAACAATCTCCTAGGCAGTGGTACAAGCGCTTTAATTCTCATATGATGAAGATTGGCTACACAAAAAGTGAGTATGATATTTGTGTTTATTATAAAGTGTCAAGTGATAAATCCATTATTTTGTTAATACTTTATGTTGATGATATGCTCATTGCTACAAAGAACAAACATGATATAGTCCCTTTGAAGTCTTTGTTGAGTGTTGAATTTGAGATGAAGGATCTTGGTGCTGCTAAGAAGATCCTTGACATGAAAATCCTTAGAGATAGAAATGCAGGTAAACTTTGGGTAACTCAGAAGAAGTATATTGAAAAGGTGTTAGAGCATTTCAATATGAAAAAGGCCAAGCCATTTAGCACTCCGTTAGCCAGCCACTTTAAGTTATCTGAAAGGGAATGCCCTATAACACATGAGGAGGTAGAGCATATATCTTAGGTCATTTATACTAGCGCAGGTGGGAGTCTCATGTATGCTATGGTTTGTAGTAGGCCAAATTTGTCTCATACAGTCAATGTTGTTAGCAAATACATGAGTAATCCAGGAAATGAGCATTGAAATGCAAAGAAGTAGATTATCAGATATTTGAGCAAGACTAAAGATATAGGTGTTATGTTCAATGGTAAGGAAAGTTCCACAGAATTGGTAGGTTATGTTGATTCTGACTATATCGGTGATTTAGACAAGATGAGGTCTATTACAGGGTATGTATTTACATCGACTGATGGACCTATATCATGGAAGGCGATGCTTCAGTCTATAGTTGCATTATCCACTACAGAGGCAGAGTACATGGCAGAAATTGAGGCTGCCAAGGAAGGAGTCTAGTTGGCTGAATTGATGTGAGATTTCATAAGTTAAGGGAACTTGTGTCAAAAGGCAATATTCACTTGAAAAAAATTCATACAGATCTCAATCCTACAGATATATTTACCAAGCCAGTTACTACAGAGAAGTTCGAGTCCTGTTTGGACTTGATTAATATTACACATCGTTGAAGATGAGGGTCGCACCAAATAGGTGTGGGTTTGTACCTCTGATGAGGTACGGGGATGAAGACGTCTACAAGTTGTCTTTACAGGAGGCTCGACAGAATTCAAGCCAAAGTGGAGATTATTGATGTACGATATCTTATATTTCGTCACAGTTTAACCCAGGGAGTATTAGTGCAGCGCCTCGATAGGCAGGACGGCAGTCCCACTAGCTGGTTAGCGTGCCATGGGGATTGCAAGGGGGCAGGAGGCTCCCCTGCATAGCAGGGGGTGTAGAGGAGCGCAGCCCCCCACTAGAATTTTTTTTATTTGAGGGCAATTGTGTACTTTTCGGATTAGGATTTTTCGTTATATATTTGTAGCGAGGGTTTCTTTCTCTATAATGCAAGCAATACTTAGAGGTGTGAGGGATGAGCGTTGTAACCCTATTCTCCATTGATAGTGAAGCAGGATCTCATCTCACCGGGGACGTAGGCAATCTTGTCGAACCTCGTAAATCTGTGTGCATTTTTTGTTCTTGTTTTTCCATTATCTTCTACATAGTTTTAGGGTTGCGTTTCTACAAGTGTATACATTGTGGTCACATGTCTGTCTTTTTCTTTTCAAGAAATAACAAGTTAATATAATTGAAATTGGAATGTATCAATATATTTAACTTGTGGAAAGTCTGAATAATACTTAGAGAAAGATCACTATGATACTGGAGTACAATTTCCCATAAATGATGAGGTGGATGATCCAATCATCCAATAAGGGACGCTTAATGAGAGAGAATATGAGATCTGCATTTAGACTGTGAGAGGGTCTGTGTAGGAATCTGCACCCTGGCTTAATGGGTTTATTTTTTCATTATACTTTATGCATACATTCCACAAAAACCTATCTAGAGAGATTTTTTGGATAATTTTCCCACTTTGAACTATGTGTAGAGTTTGTTCTTCCGATCAAAACAATTACTGGATCAGGAAGCCCCAAGCCATCTATCAAGATTGATGCCCCAACTTTAAAAAATTTTAATTTTGTGGAATGACCCAATGTAAAGGTTGGACAATTTTCCTTGTGTTTATAGTGATTGCCTAAAGTTACAAAATTTTCCCCTTTTCTGTTCATTTCGATGAAAAATAGGTGGAAGAATCATGTACTAGTTCACCTCTAACAATTATAGAAAAAATGCCTTTTATTTTCATATGTGTGTAAGTATGCATGACCGCTCTTGTAGTTCAAGGTGGGTAAGGGCTGGCGCAGAATACAGGTCTTTATATGCCTTTACCTGTTCCTAATGCTATATGGGAGGGCTTTATTTTGTTTTGGGTCTTCCTTGCACACAACAAGGAGTAGATTCTATGTTGTTGTGGTTGACAGGTTATTCAA
>NC_056570.1:19446940-19449292 GCF_013358625.1 Macadamia integrifolia
TATTATTATTATTATTATTATTATTATTATTATTATTATTATTATTATCATTTGCACCAGAATCAACTAAGGCAATAGCAGAAAATTTAAATGAAGCATTGATAACTAAGGTTATGCGAACATACCAATTTTGACAGGTTATGGTAGCCACAAAACCAGGGATTGTTGGATTTGGTTCAACGAGCTCTTGAGTTGCAAAGGGGTTTATTAAATAGGATACAAACCCCTTGATCAAACCAATACGGAGAACAGTGTCTCTAACACGTGGAATGCCGTGGTAAGATCATTGAAGATTCCAAATCTACTATCAACAACAAATCCATCAAAGATACCAAATCACTTGTCGATAGCAACTCCAACTTTCGGCGCCAACAGTTCCACAATTGTCGGCAGCAACAAAACAGAACTTCTCTTTGAAAGAATCTCTGATCATCTTAAAAACCCTAAAACTGTCCAACAAATTAATCAAATTAAAACAAAATTTGAAACCAATCTTTGTTCTGATATTCCTGATGCCTTTTGGCATCGAAAGCAGCATATGGTTACCCTACCTTATGCTACTGGGTTCTCAGATCTTCAAACCCTGAGGCCTTTAAGATTGTTGAAACTGATGCCTCTGACATTGGTTATGGAGGAATTCTTAAACAAAGACTCCCTGATAATAATAAAGAACAATTAGTCCAATTTACTTCTGGTATCTGGAATTCTGCTCAAAAGAATTACAGTACTATCAAAAAGGAAATTTTATCGATTGTTCTCTGCATCCAAAAATTTCAAAATACATTATTAAATAAACCATTTTTAGTTCGTGTTGATTGTAGCGCAGCTAAATATGTTTTACAAAATGATGTTTCAAATCTTGCTTCAAAACAAATTTTTGCCCGATGGCAAGCTTTATTATCAATTTTTGAATTTCAAATCGAATATATTAAAGGAGAATTCAATTCTGTCCCTGACTTTCTTACCCGTGAATTCTTACAGGGCCAGACTCCTCAAATTAACCTTATCAGGATGGCTCCCCCTAAGGAGTCCACTTCCTCAAACTCTATTGTCAAATCCAAATCTAGCTATGGTGCTACGGCTGCATCTGCTGCACCATCACACCAAATTGTCACCCGTAGCCAGACCCAAATGGCTCCCACCAAAATACCTTATTCCCATGCTGTAGTAGTTGGCTCTACTGCAGGACCCATCCAACCCACAAATAAGGCTAGTCCTAGCCTCCAAACTACCCAAGCCAAACCTCTTCAAACAGCACAAGGTTCCAAACTCAAAAGCCAATATCATGAAAAGCCATGCAAAGAAGACCTCTTCACTATTGAAGAGCCCTTATACAAATATCTTGATTCGCCAATCATGATGGCACAAGCAGTTTTTTACAAAGGATGGAATCACTATTCCAACTCCCAGGCAAAAAATCAAGAATATTACGAGTATATTCTCGTAGAAACTGATTCTGTCAGACTCAAACTTAATTATGACAGAACCGACCCAACTCTGGTTACACATACAACTGTAACCATTTGCAAAATTCTGTCTCTCCAAGACTGGGGGACTCATCCCATGAACCAAAGGAGTTTTTCAAATGTTTTCTCTCCACAAAATTATACATACATGGATTACCAGGAAGCCTGGTTCAAAGCTTTCACTTTTCAAAATAGGACCAACCGCCACTCTTGGTTCTTCTGTTTTGAATACAAATTCAATAACCAAACCCCCAATTGGTTTCCCAAATGGTGGGACCAATATGGACCTTTGGAAGAAATCCTTCCTCCACAAATTCAAGATTCCTTTCAAACGTTTTCTCAAAACACAACACCCCAACCTCACCAACCAGATCTTCTCAGATTCTTTCTCCACTGCCGCCTCGCATGGATACTATTCTGGGAATATCAAATTCATGACTATCAGATAAATGACTAGATTGCCCCAGTCCTCTGTCGGTCTTTCAAAATCAAATGGTGGGACAACTGCGATGTCTCCAAATGTGAGAAAAATGCCTTAATCAAAAGCCTCACAGGTCTTCAGCCTGTTCCAAAAATCCAAAGCTCCTCCAAATCAAGCACCAAAAGTGAGAAGGAAGCCCTTCGTGCTCGTCTAGCAGAGCTCGGTTCCGACTCCGACACAACATATTGTCCATGGAACATACGAAGCCACTTCTACTGTTCCTGAAACAACCCCTTCTGAAACCCATGATCAAAGGTCTCCTACTCAATCTGAGGTTGAACCACCTCCTCCTCCTAAAGACCCCAAAAATGGTGGACTTTACATGATTCAAGTAGAAACCAATTATCAAATTGACAAACCTTTACTTCGAACTGATTTTGAGTCTCAAAAGAACAAAGAAAAACG
>NC_056570.1:19449454-19471539 GCF_013358625.1 Macadamia integrifolia
CAACCTCTCATAAAGCCTGGACCCTTTATGAAGGACAAACCACTAATGCTATCCATCCTCCGATAGAAAGCATCAAACATAACTACAAAAATAATGAGATAATAGCTTCTCCGTTCAAAATTACTGACAAAGAAGATCCAAACCGAAGACAAATTGAACAATTAAACTTTACAAATTTAAGTCTTCAAACTATAGGAAATCAACTTTCAAGAGTTGAAAACCTTGTCCAAACAAAACCCGTTGCCTCTTCATCTATGACACCGGCTCCGGTTCCAACTTCTGTTTCTTTGTTCAAACCATACAATATTCCCCTAAAACAACAACTCGCCCTTAACAAATCTTTTGTTTTAGATCAAATTAATCAAAGATTAACTATCCTTAATGCTGCTGAAGCACATATAAGTGATCCTCAAACACCTGTCCAAAATCAGCCCTCAGATGAACCTTCAGCTGAGTCAAATAATAGGGGTGTCCGCAACATTATAGGATGTTCTTCAGATACCTCCTCAAGTTCTGAAGAAGATGATTTTCCAAAAATTAATCAAATTGGTCAAAGTTCTAATCAACACCCGGTCTTCCCTGACCTCCAAATTGAGGCTAGAGGAATTGCTCCTCAGGCTTCTTACCAGAGTGGTATCATCTATGAATGGAACATAGATGGTCTTTCCGAACATAATCTCATGAACAAACTCCAAGAAATGACCATGGTTAGCAACGCACATCGAATCAAAAATACACCTGATAGTGCTGTAGCTACCTTACTTGTTTCTGGCTTCACTGGCCAACTCAAAGGTTGGTGGGATTATGTTCTGACTGATGTTCAAAAAACTGAAATTTTAATGGCTGTTCAAATTACACCTGAAGGAGTTCCCCTCCTTGATGGTGAAGGAATTCCTATTGAGGATGCTGTTAATACCCTTATTTTCAGCATTGCAAATTACTTTTTAGGAAACCCTTCTCGTCTCAAAGATAGAACAGCTGAACAATTATCAAACCTTAGATGTAAGAAATTACATGATTTCAAATGGTACAAAGATACTTTCTTAACTAAAGTTTTAACTAGACCTGATGCCAACCTCCCCTGTTGGAAAGAGAAATTCCTTACAGGTCTACCAACTTTGTTTTCTGAAAAAATCAAACAACGCCTTAGGAAGGAAAATGATGGGATCATCCCCTACGATCAAATGTCCTATGGCCAAATCATTAGTCTAATCCATGAAGAGGGTCTAGCCCTCTGCACTGATATTAGACTCAAGAAACAAATCCATAAAGAAAACAAATTTTATAAACGAGAACTTGGTGGATTCTGTGAACAATTCGGATTTCCACCTCTCAGACCTCCGTCAAAACATAAACATAAATCTTCTCGTAAATTTTATAAAAATTTTTACAAATCCAAAAAATATGTGTCTCACAGACCATTCACAACCCCTGAGTTTTACCATAAAACTCCTTCAAAGCCAAAATATAATAAATATAGAAAGCCTTTCAAGGCACCTAAAAATTTTAAGAATCAAAATCCAGATAAAACCACACAAGGATGTTTTAAATGTGGTAAACCTGGTCATATAGCAAAATTTTGCAGAGTCTCAAATAAAATCAATTCTTTACAAATATCTGAGCAAGATAAAACCCAAATTCTCGCTCTATTCCAAGAAACTTCTTCATCTTCTTCTGAGGATGAAAACCACAAACTTAATCAAATCCAAGCCTCTGAACATGATTCTTCCAGCTCTTCCAATAATGAGAATTTTCAAGCATGCAATTGTGATTCTTGTATAATTGGTCTTAGTTGTGAGGATTGTATTCCCAAATCTGTCCGGATGCTTCGTGCATCACCAAACTCAAATATTTTTGATTATATTGATAGCTTAGCAGACCCAGAACAAAAGAAGGCCTGCCTTGAGCATCTCAGAAACAATGTCTCTACCCAAAACTCTCCTCAACCTTACAACCTTCATCAAATTATGCAAAAATTTGATAAAATATCAAAACCAACTATCCCTGATCATTCTGGACGAATCAAATCCCTTGAAACTACTACTGCATCTCTGCAGTATGAAATAAAACAAATTAAGCAACAAATAGCCTTTTTAAACAGACATCAAAACCAACAGGCTTCAAACAACGAACCATTAACTAACCCCTTTGCAACTCAAGAAATCGTTGAACCAAATTCGACAATCCCTGGTTTTGTGTCTACCATAACCTGTCAAAATTGGTATGTTCGCATAACCTTAGTTATTAACGCTTCATTCAAATTTTCTGCCATTGCCTTAGTTGATTCAGGTGCTAATGCCAATTGCATCAACGAAGGTGCTATTCCAACCCAATTTTATGAAAGAACCACTCAACGTCTTAACACTGCCAATGGATCTGGGTTGAATGTTCAATACAAACTTTCAAATACCCATGTCTGCAACCAAGGCCTTTGCCTTCCCCAAACTTTCATCCTTGCTAAAGATCTTGACCAAACCATAATCCTTGGTCAACCATTTTTAGAAAAAATCAAACCATTCAAAATAACCCAGGATGGAATTTCTACAAAATTTCAAGGACAAAAAAATTGTCTTTCCATTCTTACAAGCCCAAAATACTAATGACCAAAGTATCAGAAAAATCAAACAATTAAATTTTCTCAAAGATGAGCTTCTTCATGAGAGAATCTCTGATCATCTTAAAAATTCAAAAACCATCCAACAAATTAATCAAATTAAATCAAAATTTGAATCCAATCTTTGCTCTGATGTTCCTGATGCCTTTTGGCACCGTAAGCAGCATATGGTTTCCCTACCTTATGCTACTGGGTTCTCAGACCTTCAAATCCCCACTAAGGCAAGACCTGCCCAAATGAATCAAACTCTTCTTGAGACTTGCAAAGAAGAGATTAATGATCTCTTAGCCAAAAAACTTATCCGTCCCAGTACCTCACCTTGGAGTTGCACAACCTTCTATGTTAATAAGGCTGCTGAAATAGAAAGAGGTACTCCTCGGCTAGTAGTTAATTACAAACCCTTAAATGATGCCCTCCAATGGGTCAGATATCCTATCCCAAATCAAAAGGACCTTTTACAAAGAATTTACCAAGCAAAAATCTTTTCCAAATTCGATATGAAGTCTGGTTTCTGGCAGATCCAAATCCATGATAAGGATCGTTATAAAACCGCCTTCACAACCCCCTTTGGTCTATATGAATGGAACGTAATGCCATTCGGCCTCAAAAATGCTCCCAGTGAATTCCAGAAAATCATGAATGATATATTCAATCCTTATGGACAATTTACTATTGTCTATATTGATGATGTACTGGTTTTCTCGAATTCTATTGACCAACACTTCAAACACCTAAGAACATTTTATCAAATCATTAAATCAAATGGTCTTGTTTTATCAAAGAGGAAAATGGAATTCTTTCTTACTAAGGTTAGATTTCTTGGGCATTTAATTGAAAAGGGTACTCTTACCCCTATTGATCGTGCCATTACCTTTGGAGAAAAATTCCCTGACCAAATCCTTGATAAAACTCAATTACAAAGATTTTTAGGAAGTTTAAATTACGTTCGTGATTTTCTTCCCCAAATCAGTAAGATTGCCGAACCTCTTTATCTTCGGCTTAAAAAGAAACCAACTCCCTGGTCTCAAACCCAAACAACTGCTGTTCAAACAATCAAAAAGCTTGTTAAAGAAATTCCTTGTTTATTTATTCCAAACCCTGAGGCATTTAAAATTGTTGAAACTGATGCCTCTGATATTGGTTATGGAGGAATTCTTAAACAAAGACTCCCTGATAATAACAAAGAACAATTAGTCCAATTTACTTCTGGTATTTGGAATTCTGCTAAAAAGAATTACAGTACCATCAAAAAAGAAATTTTATCAATTGTTCTCTGCATTCAAAAATTTCAAAATACATTATTAAATAAACCATTTTTAGTTCGTGTTGATTGTAGCGCCGCTAAATATGTTTTACAAAATGATGTTTCAAATCTTGCATCAAAACAAATTTTTGCCCGATGGCAAGCTTTATTATCAATTTTTGAATTTCAAATAGAATATATTAAAGGAGAATCCAATTCTGTCCCTGAATTTCTTACCCGAGAATTCTTACAGGGCCAGACTCCTCAAATTAACCTTATCAGGATGGCTTCCCCTAAGGAGTCCACCTCCTCAAATTCTGTTGTCAGAACCAAATCAAGCTATGGTGCTGCGGCTGCCTCTGCTGCACCATCACACCAAATTGTTACCCGTAGCCAGACCCAAATGGCTACCACCAAAACACCTTACTCCCATGCTGTAGTAGTTGGCTCTACTGCAGGACCCATCCAAACCTCAAATAAGGCTAGTTCCAGCCTCCAAACTACACAAGCCAAACCTCTTCAAACAGCACAAGGTTCCAAACTCAAAAGCCAATATTATGAAAAGCCATGCAAAGAAGACCTCTTCACCATTGAAGAGCCCTTATACAAATATCTTGAT
This sequence comes from Macadamia integrifolia, assembly GCF_013358625.1. NCBI lineage: Eukaryota > Viridiplantae > Streptophyta > Magnoliopsida > Proteales > Proteaceae > Macadamia > Macadamia integrifolia. The sequence continues at coordinate 19,453,931 of NC_056570.1, forward strand.
TCGCCAATTATGATGGCACAAGCAGTTTTTTACAAAGGATGGAATCACTATTCCAACTCTCAAGCAAAACATCAAGAATATTACGAGTATATTCTCGTAGAAACTGATTCTGTCAGACTCAAACTTAATTATGACAGAACCGACCCAACTCTGGTTACACATACAACTGTAACCATCTGCAAAATTCTGTCACTCCAAGACTGGGGGACCCATCCCCTAAACCAAAGAAGCTTTTCAAACACTTTTTCCCCACAAAATTATACGTACATGGATTACCAGGAAGCCTGGTTCAAAGCCTTCACTTTTCAAAATAGAACCAACCGCCACTCTTGGTTCTTCTGTTTTGAATACAAATTCAACAATCAAACTCCCAATTGGTTTCCTAAATGGTGGGACCAATATGGACCTATGGAAGAAATCCTGCCACCACAAATTCAAGATTCCTTCCAAACATTTTCTCAAAATTCAACACCCCAACCTCACCAACCAGATCTTCTCAGATTCTTTCTCCACTGCCGCCTCGCATGGATACTATTCTGGGAATATCAAATTTATGACTATCAGTTAAATGACTGGATTGCCCCAGTCCTCTGCCGGTCTTTCAATATCAAATGGTGGGACAACTGTGATGTCTCCAAATGTGAGAAAAATGCATTAATCAAAAGCCTCACAGGTCTCCAACCTGTTCCAAAAATCCAAAGTTCCTCCAAATCAAGCACCAAAAGTGAGAAGGAAGCCCTTCGTGCTCGTCTAGCAGAGCTCGGTTCTGACTCCGACAATGAAGACAATGAAGGCTCCAGTGATGGTGCCTACAGTCTCAAATCCATGCAAAAATCTGTCCCTGCCCATGAACTCTGCTATGGGCAAGATCCATATGAGGTTGACCCTGACTTCGTCCCTGACAGTCTTACGGCGTCCTCCTCCAGCAAATTCAAAGAAGTTACCTCCCGTCGGTCTCGACGGGCAACCACTGCAAAGTCCTCCTCGACTAAATAAGTTTGGTCCAAAACGTCTGCTAAGACGGTTATAAACTAGCCGACGTGGTGCAGTCGTTAAATTCCACCTAGTCAATTAACCCCGGACGACCTTTAAGGAAAGGGGGTACTGTTACTGTCCCAGGTCATAGGACAGTCCGACCAATATCCGGCTCAAATAAATAGGATACAAATTTCTTGATCAAACCAATACGGAGAACAGTGTCCCTGACACGTGGAATGCCGTGGTAAGATCATTGAAGATTCCAAATCAACTGTCAGCAACAACCATATCAAAGATTCCAAATCGTTTGTTGACAGCAACTCCAACTTTCGGCGTCAACAGTCCTTTGAGTGTCGGCAGCAACTGTTCACTTCAAATACAAATTCAAGTGCACAGTTCCAAACAGTGGCAAATGAAATGTCAAATAGTACCTAATTTGGTACAGTACCCAAATGAAAACCAAACCCACATGTAATTCAAATGAGCCTCCTTACATTATAAAAGGAGCACCTCCCCTTCTCACAAACCACTTGAAAATTTCGGACTTGAACATTTTGGACTTGAGAGAGAAGCTTCGAAGCAAACTGAGCCTCCACAAGTTCTTCCAAGATCTCTCAAAGCATCTCGCCGGACTTCAACAAATTCCGATCACCTCAAGTCTGATCGTCCATCAAAGTTTAGCTACCTACAGCTCAAAGCCAACCCAACCTTCTTCTTCTCAAACCCTCCAACCCAAGCCTACCCAAACCAATCTCCAAATATTGTAACTTTACTTTCAAAGATATATTTCAAAGTAATTTTCTTTGATTGCATTATTAGCTTCTTTTCTGCATCTGCATATAGCAGCTTCTCGTTCTATCCTTGGATCAAAGCCTACAGTCGTGCCTCTTGATTCCAAGATATAGATCTTGTTAAGCAGCTTTTTAATTTTCTGCAATTCCATATCTTTTACTTTAAGTTTATGGTTTTAGTTCTTTACTTGTTTATTTTATTCAAGCACAAATTTAGTTCTGAGTAAGGTATTGCACCCATCTCAGTGTTAGTCTCCTTGCTGGATCGGAGTAAGGTATTGCACCTATCTCGTCCTGATTACCATACAGAACCAGGAGATCTCTATTTCCCTGGATTTTGGTTATATATATATATATATATATATAAATAAGGGAAGCAGATATAAAAAGTGTGATATTCAATTCATATTCATTCCATTTACATCCTTTCATGATCCAATTACCCCATAAACCCAAATTAGCAATAATGGAGCAAATATAATCACTAGAGAAATACGCAAAATCAATCCATTGAATCAAAATCAAACTCTACCAATTCCGCTTCTACCCTATTCTAAACCCATCAACTGAATCGGTCAACCCAATCCAAGCTGATGTATTTCTTGCGATTTCTCAGTAATTTGACTTCTCTTGATAGTTATTCATACCATGTGTTTGATTTTGATTTTTTTTTTTTTTGTAATTTTTACAAATTTTATTAATCTCTTGAATCAATTCATAGGTAGATCCATTTTTTGAGGATCGATTCAAAGATTTTGGCTGACCGGCCAATTTGAATCAGAATTGGATCCAAATTGATAGGGACCAACTCCATGTGTTAAAACCTTTGGGTGGAAGAGTTGGGGATGAATTTCTTTCAACCTTCAAGCCAGGTAAAGGGTCTTGCCCATGACGTGTAAGAGATAGTTTGACTCAGTTTCGATTTATAGATTTTGGATATATATCATGTTCCATCCATGAGTGTTGCACATTATTTTTAAATAAAATGCTCATTTCCCCACACTAAGGGCTCGTTTGTTTAAACAGGCGTTGGGGGTGGGATTGGGATTGTATGTCACATTGAATGGAAAAATGAGGAAAAGTTATTGTAGCTTCCCACCCCACTTCGTTTTGGTTGAGAGAGAGAGAGAGAGAGAGATGGTCTTCGCCAAATAGAGGAATAGGCAAATCAATTTTATAAATAGCTAGGTTCATGGAAGTCATTCTGGTTATAGTTGCATTAGGAAGAGAAGTGTTATAGTCTACAGATTCTCAACCCACAACCAAAACCAGAGAACATAATGGAGTTTAAGATCCATCCGTCGGAGCTTCACAAGGGGGCCGGCTTCACTTCCCATTTGCAACGGAACGGAATAGAGAAGGCTTAAGAAAGCAGACCTGGAAACATGCCAAAATATCGAAGGCTCAAGCATCCATGACAGCAAAGCCCACGGCCTTATCCTCATCGTTCCAAAACCCATCACCCAATCCAGTCTCCATCTTCATCTCTTCTCGTACCCTTTCCCAGGAAAGAGGCCTGAGAGAGAGTGGGATAATAAGAAAGGAAAAAAAGAAATATTTCCAAAAGTAATGAAGGTTGCCCTCACTCTGCAAATCAATTTCCTGCCTTTCTTTTTTTTTTTTTTTTTTTGTACCTTGCAAAACCCATTTCGGATAGAGGAGGTGGAAGAGGAAGATGAGGAAGAAGAGGAAGAAGAAAAGGAGGGAAAAGAAGAAGATATCCCATGAAAAGAGACAACACTCTTCCAAGACTTCAACCAAAAACCAACTCAGCCAGGGGAGAGAGACGCATGGAGGCTTGAAACCGTTGAACATTTCTGCCCAGTAAAATCCTATCAATTGCAGGACCTTGGAAGGAGATAGGGTGAAAGCCACAACAGACATGGAAAACTCATTTCCCAATGTTGTTTGGTACTTTTCTACCCCCATCCATCGAAACTTTATATTTTTCCGTTAGAATGGAAAAATCTGTACAATAATTCCACACCTAACTTTCCATCCCATCAAAACCCTCCTACTCAAATGGGCTAAGGGTTTTGGGGTCTCTTGGAAAAAAAAAAAAAAAAAAAGAAAGAGACTCTTAGGGTCCGTTTGATAACGTTACCAGAAACGTGTTTCTGTGTTTTCTTGTTCTCAGAAACAAAGAAACGGCATAAATACCGTTTGGTAAAAGTGTTTTGTTCCACTTGTTTCTTGAAACATAAATTGAAATTTATAACAATTTATGCTTCAAGAAACATGAATGACGAAACAAGTTTTACTTGTTTCGCTCGTTTCTCGAAACAAAAATGGGGCACAAAAAATCTATATTGAAGACGGAGTTTGGCATCACTACCATCACCACCATCTCCGCCACTGAATATAGGGTTTACGGACCTGATCCTGGTCTTCTTCTTCTTCTTCGTCATGGTTCCAGTCTTCAACCTCGGCTTTTTCATCCATCTGGAAATGGAAGCTTGCGGTTGCCAGGAGGGAGGTGATCAAGAGACTTGTCGTTTTGGCATCCGAAGAGGCCGCTAGGGCTGAGCTCCAGGCTTCGATTGAGTACCGTGCCGCCGTTTCCGTTGCTCGGGAGTTTCAGTGTGCATCTGTTTTTGCCCCATTGCCACACGTTGCTCTCATTGCAAGGCCGTGAGATACTGGTGTTTTTGATCTCTTTCTACGCCCCATCTGGTGATCGTCTTAAGGTTTTGAATTCGATTTTAATCATTATTGCTGTTGTTGCATTTTTTTTTTTTTCCGTAGAAATTTGATGCTATCGACAATTGAAAAAATGAATCGGATAAAAAAACCCTTCTCTCCTGCAAAGATCCTAGCTCGAAAAAACCTTGGCTGCGTTTGATCCCTTCTCTCCCTCAACCTTGGTCTGCTGGATTTTTGTTTGACATCGCAGTGAAGAAACAGTACTTTCCCCTGGAACCCTTTTGGCAAAACCCCTCTCAACATCGGAAGAGATCCCTTCAGTTGGAACCTTTTTCTTGAAATCCCTGCTCTCCCATCTCTTTTGTCTCTCAGATCGTCAAGGTACTGAAGTCGTCTCAATTATTTTGGTGAAACTCCTCTCAACAATCAAATCCTTTGGGATATTTCTACCCTTTCTCAACCTTAGAACATCTAAAATTTCAGTTTTTTTTCAATCCACTACAACAGGGACACTAGCACAGTCATTATAAAAATTGGATTTTACAAACCAAGGGGTCAATTGGAAATGGAGTCTAGAGGGGTCAGTTTCCTATTTGCAGAAGAAGAGACAGAGAAACGTTTCAAGAAACAAGGTTTATCAAACACCCAAAATTCTGTTTCTGTTCCTAGAAACGTAAATTTATATTTCTGTCGTTTCTTGAAACAGAAATAGCAGAAACGTTATCAAACGGTGCCTTAGTGTCAAATTTGAGATCTTAATTCAATCGTATGATCTACATGTTCCTCATTATTATTCTTTATTTTTATATTGATAATTGATAAAATTAGATCAACTCAAACTTAACATATAAATAGGGAGAGGGTTAGACCTTCTTAACATGAAATTTTGGGTCCCACCTAACCTTCCATGTGGCAAATATGGCTGTTGAAACTGCATTTCAGTGCACACCTCTCCTAGACTTTCACCCACGTAGTCATAAAAATTAGGTGCTAGGATAATGTTAAGAAGAAGCCTGTTCAAGAAAGGTTTGCAACCGGGCCTTGGCTGGCCCAGGTTTCTTCACCTAATTCTCAAGTCAGGCTTAGCCCAGCCTGATCTTCAGCCCATGCCCATATTTCATGGCATTGGAACTGACTTTTGACATTTCTATTATTTTGGTTGTGTAGTTTGGGAATTTTAACATAGAGTATTACACCATTCACATTTCATAGAGAGATGTTGAAGGAGTGCTGGACACGACTTTGGGCCTAGCCCCCGCCCTAACATATTCATGTCGGCCTTGTTGGGCGGGCTCTGATTTTTAGGGCCAAGCTTGAACACTACTAATTCATGGACAACCAAACTGATTCATGCTGATAAGAGATGGATGGACATATATGAAAGAAGGAGAAGTGTTCTCTGTCCGGGAGTGTGGCTCTTGCATCAGTTCAGGTGTCAATAGGAGCACACTTAGAAGCATTAATGGGGTAGATATTTCTATGTTTCATTGGGGGGGGGGGGGGGGGTGTTATTTCATTTCCTTTGTGTCCAAGCACGGCCTCTAAACTACTGGACAAAGAGTCATTTTTTCCATGAAAGAATATATGACTGAAGGGTCTTTTTTTTGTTTTATTTTTTATTTTTTTTAGCGTGACCCCTGCTCGTAGACAACCCCTCATGAGAGGGAAAATGACTCTTCTGTGGATGCTTTCTCATGCGCTCTCATTAACTCTTGCGCACGCTCTGGAACCACACTTCCTCGTGATTAAATTATGCTTTTGAAATTTAAAATCTAACTAATCTAAACCATATTCCTCATGTGGAACAACTGAATTGCTCCATTAATTTTCACATTGAACAATGAGGTGGGATGCATGAAAAACCCTTCGGCTCCATTTGGTTGCACATGGAGGGAAGTGAAATTTTGAAACCTAAAAAAGAAATTTTTGTAATTGTTGACCTACACACATTTAGGTCATCGACTCCAAATCATTTTAAATATCACTTCACTTTGCAACCAAATCACTTGAATTTAAAAAGTAAAAGAAAAAAAAAAAAAAACTCATCCAAAAAGTTAATAAGAAATTTAAGTCGTTTATACACAACCATAGTAGATAATTAATGTTTCTCAAACTTCTTTTTTTGGTTTGAAAAACTTCACTTCTCTCTTCCCTTTAATTCTCCTTCAACAAAATGAAACCTTTCTAGTTGAATCCCCCAAATTTTAAGGAACATTGATGGATCTGGGGCCAAATCCTACTCAAAACACTCAAATTCATAAATGTATCCAACCTTCAGACATCAACTCATCATACTTGTCATTGACTGAACATGATTCGTTTTGGGTAAGAGTTTTAAAAAGGAAATATTTTCCCAATAGGAGTAGGTTCCATCCATCAACCATCAAAAAGAAAGGCTCTTGGCCTTGGAATAGTATCACCACTATTATACCTTTCTTAGCCCAATGGTGCACCCGCACATTTGGAAATGGTCAAAGTACATATATAGAATGGGACCCATGGATAGCAGCTATTTTCAATACCCTTTTCGCATCATGTTGTTCCATCCCTGAGGCTTTGAAGGAAAAGAAGGTAAGTGACCTTATGACCAATAATTGTTGGAATTCTAACCTCCTTCTCTCTTTCCTTTTTGCACATTTTGTTTCATCTATTTTATCCATACCTGTTGGAACTCAACAGGATCAATGGCAATGTAGTAAATCAAAATCAGAAGCCCTTGTCGCCAAGTTGGCTGCCAAATTTTTAAGTATTGAGACACCTACTAACATTATTGGATCATCCAACAGGTGCTCTTGTTTATATCTTTACTCACATTGGTGGTGCTTCTTCTGAAAGATACATATTCACCCAAATTTGAGATTTTTTTCTGGAGAATGACCCATGGTGGACTGCAAACGACGGATGTGTTAGGAAAATAGATTCTCATGGACAATCTCTGCGTCCTGTGCAATTCCAATCAAGAAATTGCGTGGCATTTATTCCTCTCATGCAAATTTTCTAAACGAATATGGGTTGCTAGCCCATTGGGACTAAATACCATGGTTTTCTATGCTCCTTCATTTCAACATATTGTCATGTATTTATTTAATTCCAACAATATTTCCCACCATGATTGGGAGCACTTTTTTACCGTCTTCATCATTTTATGTTATTATATTTGGAACCAAGGAATAGTATAATTTTTAGGAAGGTGAAACCAAACCCTCATGATATATTGGTCCCAGCCTTAAAATGGATTTATCAAACTAAGGACCATGGGCAGAAGCAGTTGCTTAAAGACCAAACATACGACCCCAACACAACCAACTTCCTTATCAGTCCACCCAAAGCATATAAACAGCCTTGCAATATTTTAATCCATGCAGTAATTATTAGACCTCAACAAGGTTTAATAAGCCGGGCAGTAGGCTGCTGAATGGAGATGAAAAACATTTACTAATAATAGATTATTTAATGAAAGAAAACCTTACTAAAGGAAGCGCCAGAGCCTTTTTGCTTGGAGCTAGGGGTGTCAGTTCTTAAACCGAATCGGTAAAACCGGCCAGATCGAACCGATAACAACACGGATCAAACCAAACCAAAGCCTTATTGGGTCGGTTCGGTTTTGGAGTATTGCAACCCCAAAATCAAACCGAACCGCATCGGAAACCAGATGAACCCAAAACCAAACCGAAACCGACTCAAAACCCGGACCGAAACTGAAACCAAACCGGTAAGAAACCAAAACACTCCAAAATTCATTAAAAAAATCAAAATTTGAATAGTTTTGTAAACATTTGTATGGAAAGTCGAATCCAAACTGGACCAAAAACCAAAACCAACCCGGTTACAAATCGATTTAAGAAACCAAAGACAAACCGAAACCAAACCGCACCGAAACCGAAACCAAACCTAAACCAGAATTTCCTTATTGGTTCGGTTTCGGTTTTAATTTTCCCACACCGAAACCGACTCAACCCGAACCAAAACCGAGCCGGACCGACCGATTGACACCCCTACTTGGAGCACAATCTGTAATAGGAGATGGACTATCTCTGACAGACATATGGACTAATTAAGAGATCATAAATAAACTTTCATTTGATTTACAAAATTTTTTGTAGCCATTAACTATAGCACCCATCTTTTTGAGTGTGTAATTTGTAGGCTAGAACCCCAGTCGGAATAGTTATCCTTCTTTGCCTTCATAGCTGAAGCAACAGTTTGCCCGCTGCCTCTTTTGTATAGTCGTAGTTTTCTTTCTGAATAGATTATTGTCTTAAATATATATATATATATATATATATAACTCATCATGCTTGTTTTTTTGATGTTTGTTATGGGATTAATGGAATTTTATTTATTTATTTCTTTTGGTAAGAAGATTAATAGAAATTTGAAACGGTGGATATGGAGATAGAATAAAAAAGAGAGGTTGCATCCATGGATTAAGGAATTGGTATGTGGAATTAGTTGGACCGTATTTGTATAAGGATCGATACTGATTTTTGACTGATCCCGTATCAGTGGATTAACCAAGGTTAAAAAAATATAATTTTCAAAGAAAACAAGGGTAAATTTGACCGATCCAAATCAATACAGATTGATCCAAATTAGTATCGATATTTTGTTTAGTCAGATTACACCACAATAAAGATGTGTAACAATGAAACACCCTAAATAGTGCCCTATTACAAAAAACCTTTTACTCATCTACGGATTTTTACATTCTTTCCCTCGATCACAACAAAAATGTCCAAAGAATCTATTAATCATATGCACCACACCCATGTTACAGTTCTCACTTCCTCCGTTCGAGTTATTATGGCCATTCAACACATGATTAATAACACATTTGCACATTTTATGACGATGGTCCAAGGAAAAAAGTTTTACTCAACTGAAAGTCTGTCGTATAGTGGGCATCGTTTAGGGCATTTCACAATACACATATTCACTTGGGTAATTTAGGGCTCGTTTGATTTTGTTTCTATTGTTTCTGTGTCTAGAAACGGCAGCAACAAATTTTTTTTTTCCATTTTTATGCTAATAACCGACTTTTAGAATTACAAAAAGGTGTTTGATTTTTTTTTGTTTCCTGAAACGTTTTTAACAATATAGTCGGGTTCAAAACACAAGTGAAGGCACGACGTTGTAGGTATGCGCCTCACAAGTGAATGCATGACGTTAGAGTTGCATGTATGTTTCGTGAAGATGAAATTTAGAAGGATGAATTTCGCACAACCAGATTGGAGTCGCCGCTTCTGGATATCGATAAGTTTCAATAATGGGTTGGGGTTGGGGTAGGTCGAGTTAAATATCAAGTTTTCACAATTTTTGTCCCTTCCACTTGTTTTTAGAAACAGAAAAATTAATCTAACTTGTTTCTCCATTCCTATTTCTAGACAAGGTAATAGTCATAAATCTCTATTTCTATTTCCAAAAAAAGTTAAACGAAAAAGAAAAAATACGAACCATTTTTGAGTTGTTTATCCATTTCTGAGCACAGAAAAGTGAAAAAAAAATTCTATTTCTATTTCCAAAATCAAAAAGATCTTTAGTTAAACGAAAGATTGATTAAATAATTTTGTAAATTTTGGACAATATTCCAAAAAAATTGACAACCACAGCATTCAACCGAAACAAATAAATTCATATGTATTCAATAATGAAGGCTTTGACAATAAGCACCCACCTTAAACCTACATGCACCATCCACACGCAACTGAAAAGGATTTTGCAATCTGTGACTGATTATTTGTTTTTTTTTTTTTTTTTTTTTGGAAGGGGGCGGGGGAGTATCCATCTTATCTACCTGCCCAATGACACTTTAACTGCAATTATAAAAGAGAGGAGGGAAGAACATGGAACCGATTATTAGGTGAAAAGATGAAAACAATGGGAGCTTGTTTGGTTCAACTATGGAAACTAACGACTTTAGGATAAGGCTTTTGTCGTCCACAAAAAAACTCAATTATTTCAAGCTTTTCTTCTCTTCCATGCATCCCTTATTTTGTTTGTCCTTTGCATTTATTGTCTCAACTCTCATTTAAAAGGTTTTAACCGAAAAAAAAAAAACTGATCTAAGGCAGATGAGATTTTCTTACATGAGAAGTTTGACTTTAATAGGTTTGCTTGACTTTAATTAGTTTTCTTGTAAGCCAAACGCCTCCCATTCTTCTTCATCTATTTCCCTCCCCCCCCTTTAGGCAGCTTAAGATGCAGATCCTTTCAACGTTCTATCATGTATGTCATTTGTAATCATTGCTGACCAATCAAGTGAAAGGAAAACGCATAAGAAAGATGTTTGGAAATTGTTTTGTTCATAAATAGACTAGTGCAAAACTGACTTCTATAACAATCTTGTATTAAGTTTTTTTTTTTTTATATTAAATAATCTCATACAAAATTTCACATTTTTATAGCTTATTTCATCAATTCATTTGATGCCGTGTAAACCGCCAAAATGACAAATCAGTCCTCCATGTAACACAAAATGGTAGTCTACCAAGATAAACTTATAGGACTTATTGATGCTGTGAATTATTTTCAAAATTTGTATATGATTTATAAAATTGCAACCTATTTTACTGGACAATAATAGATTTTTTTTTTCTGACAATAATAGATTAGAGTTTTCATTTTTTTTTTTTTTCAAGGCCACTAAGGTTTTGCGTCCCAAGCTCAAGGAAGGGGGCCAGGGGTGGGAGAGGGGGTTGAGAGTCGAACAAGCGACATCTCTCTTGGGATTAGATTAGTTTTCTTTTACTACTATAACTGTCAACCAACATCACAAGAAGAGTTGTTTCCCCTCTCAAGTTCAATGTAACAGTTATTTCTTTTGCAGTAAGATAGATTGAGCTTTAAGTTAATAAAAATTTTCAAAATGAAAAAAGAAAAGAAATTTCTCCGTCTAGATACGACAACGTTATTATAAAAAACAATGAATACAACTGATGTTAGGCACACCTGGATTCACTTGATGTCGTAAGTTCTAATAGGGTTTTTACATTTTTTTTTTTTCTCCTTGAATCCAAAAATTATCTAGATTCCTAATTTAGGGAGGATTTTTTTCCCCTCAGAATCTCCTTCATTACACAACGTATAAAGAAATAGAAAGGGATTCATATGCCATGTATTAGCATTCTCTCTCGCAAAGCCAATGGTCACATGGAGGGGAATACCTAAATGATTCATATATAGGGGCTCACATGATCATGGAAGAGAAACAATATCAAAGAATGTCAAGGAAGAAAGAGAATGTGAAAAAACATGTACTACTAGTCTCAGCTCTTAAAAAAAAAAAAAAAAAATAAAGAAATAAAAGATAGATAGGTCTCAACTTAGAGATTAATTTAAATCACCTAAAGAAAATAATCCTATTTATGAATTTATAAATTTTTGAAAAAATAATGAAAATTAGTTTATTATCATTTGTTTCATATTGAACCTCAGCTCTTTGAATCCCAATCCTAATTGGTTTCAAATCTAAGGTCTAATTCAACCTAAGTTGCAAGTCCACCTTAACTATGAGAACATTAGATGACAAACCACATAGCAAGTTGTGGGGGTACAAAATCCGTACAAATGTTCTCCCTCTTTTATTGATTCAATATGGGTTGTCCAATCAAAGTGTTACTTTTTAAATTGATCATAAATCTTCAATTAATTCCACAGGTAAAAGATTTGTGCACTGGGAGTTGAAATTCGAAACTACATGAATGTAGCACCTTTTTTTAAGACTCAGATTATTATAGCAACTTTCCTGTAAAATAACTTATATTCCTCGTATTTCAGTATTTCTTATATTCTCTATTTTAGTGTTTTCTCATAATATCGTCCTTCCAAGATTTAAAATTGAACACAAGTAGTGGAGAGAACCCTCCCCCTGACTCCATAGTCAACATTGACAACTTTCTTTCGCAAAAACTCAACAATTAATTAGAAGATTAATCTAATTTACTAGTGTTTTGGTAATAGGAAATCAAATTTGATGGATACTTTCCATAACCAAGGGATTATAGTAGTCAATAAAAGATACTCCTATCTATGTTTTTTGTTGAATAGAATAGTGATAAGAACAATATTCAACGAAGTGCCATTCCACTCCGGTTGATAGTTATTCGGTGGTCAGATTTGTATCCATCAGTGATGTTAACTTTCGATCTTGGGGGAAGATTCAGCCAATGTTAGCGTCTCATGCCATGCAAGTCTTCACGCTAATAGTTGATAAGCCTGATAGGTACAGCTCTCTCGCTATGGATGGAGAAGCGCACCCCTAACCTTCTAGTTAATCGTACTAATCATAAATGCTTTATGAGATAATAGATTATCTCCTTACATATTCTTCTCTCCAAATTGAATCAAAGACCAACGACCAAAGACCAAAGACCAAATTGGTGTTCACAAGGCAAACTCCCCTTTCGAGGAAACCCTAGATGATGAAAAGTGTACTAAGAAGCATGGATTAGCATGGTCCACGTCCAGCCATTAAGACACAATAGACCAGATATGCTACCATTTTCCATTACATTACATGGAAAATCTCAAGTGAAAATAAGACAAAAGGTTTGCTTTGGACTTATCTGCCATGGCTCATCATATATAGATATAAGTCCTTAACGTTATGATTGGATGAATCAAACCTACCAAGTTTATATATCACATGTGTTTTACTTTGACTTTCTTCTTAGTCCTTTTACACCCCCTCCCCAACACCCCCCCCCCCACCCAAAAAAAAAAAAAGACTTTCTTCTTTAATCCTTCACATCTAAGGTGATAGCAGCAATTTTATAAGTTCAATTCTCTAGGGTTTGTCTTTTTTTTTTTTGGTATGTCTAGGGTTTATGTCGACACCGACCTAAAACTATAGTCATGGTGTCCATATCAAAAGTCAGCATCTACTGCACCACGATTTGTACCACGATGGATACCGTACTAGCTTGTTCAAAGATTGAGGATGAATATATAGTCCATTGGTAGGTAGCTAGGTAATTGGACTTTTATGTAATTCTAAGGTAGGAAGGTTCAAGATTTGATCTTTCTACCTAATTTTTTTTTAAATAAAAATAATGGAGACGGTTGGGCATGCCGCATGCCACTAATTTTCCCTAAGGTCCAATTTGTTTTGAAGGATAAAAACACAATATAGGCTACACACATTCTGATAACCTTCTTTTTTCCCTTAAATTTTTATTGAAGTCATAGTATTATAACCAATTTTGTAATTTCCATTGGGTTTCATTAACTGAATTACAATTTAGAATTTTTATTATATATATATATATATATATTCTAACGAGGATCTCTTTCTTACATGCAACCACACCTAAGCAAGTGTAATAAATCAGTTGCAAGAATGCTCGAACTAGAGACAACTGTTAACATATAATGTTTTGGACCAATGAAACTACACCTTGGGTAGTCATTTTCGTTTGAGATGTTTAATTAATTCATTTTTCTCACAATTTTGATGTCATGATATATAATATTGATTTTGTTTTGAGTATCATACATTGCATATTAACTTAACAATTGTACCATTTGGGCAAGTAGTACCTATTTAAGGGAACTGGCTTACATTTTTTTTTTTATTTACATAGGATTCAAGAAATAAGATTGGAGGACTAGAAAAAATGGTGTCACGTTATGACCTTTGATTTGTAGAAAATGTTTATGGGTATGTTGACCAGACTGATGTGGAAGGAGCCATGGAGGCAAATTTTATATAAGCCTTCAAGGAAAATAATGGTGGTAATGAGACATTCCCATTGGCGGCATTTTGTAACTAGGTTGGGAACCAGGTGAGGGTGAAAATATCAAGGCTATTGAAATGGGTGAGGAATTAGAGGATGAAGATCAAGAGGAGCTGGTAGATGAATTCGTATGTAGAAGTAGGTAGAAGTGCTGTGGCAATACAATTCCGTTGAATTAACACCACCCTATGGCCAATGGGGTTGATAGTCTAGTGGAAGGAATTCATTGCCCTATCATCGCTCATGTCGATTGATTGTAGGTTTGAGTCAGCATGCTTTACTATTGCTTGTTGGTCTTGCGGAAGCATTGCTTGTTGTATGGAGACTTTGGTCTAAGGGCTATGATCACAACCATGGAGTACTCTTTTTATATTGCTTCAAAATTTTCCAACAAATATCAAGCAACCTTTGAGTTATAGAAAAAATTTGTGTAAACACTGCAATTTATCACATTGAGGATGTCTTGATAGTGATGAATTGGACATTGCCTCTCAAAAATGAGTAAATTGCTCATGACGCCTAGGGCCACTCACACGGGGGGTGTTTAGTGCTCTTCATTGCTTTCAGTGAAAGTTGAATGGCTTTCATTCAACCCTGGTATGATCTGATCCATACGGTTATGAGGTCCATATGAGCCCACGGGACTAGTTAGGTACCCGTCGTTAGAAAAAAAATAAAAAAGTAAATTGCTCATGATGGTTGAGCCATCAAAGTGCTAAAATTATTTAAAAATTAAAGTTAGACATGTTGTCATTGAAACCTCAGTATTAAAAAATGGTGTGTAAACAACATGTTTTTGCCATTATTTTATGTAAAATACTATCAAATGGACCTCCATGCTTGAAGTATTTTTCAACTGTATTTCTAGCCGAATCAATGCCCAATTCTCATATTATTGGATATTGCTTGAAATAAGCTCTCTCACGATTGCTGTTTGCAAAAACTAAACTTGTGTATTAAAATAGGGAAAATATTGGGTATGCCGCTGATATCATGTATGCTAGCACCCATTGTGTCTATCTCTCTCTTTCCTTTTTTTGAAATGACCCTCATATCCTTCCTGAATGATACTCCATCATGTGTTCCTATTGGTGCTATCTGTTAGCATACTTGATATCGGCGGCATACCTATCCCTCTCCTATTAAAATATGTGAAATTTTTAAGTTTTGATGAAGAAATTTAACAAGTCAAAAACCGGTTCAACCCACTGATGTTAGCATGGGCCAATTTGCTGACATCTGGATAAACCAATTGGCTTACACTAGCGTACTGCGTGAACCCTTATGTGGTGCACAAACCCACCAACTAGCACTTTTGCGGTTCCCTATGGGCACCATTTCGGGGATTCTAATCATCTCCAATTTTTGGGAGAGTTTCTTGACATGCATGCTTAGGTGTTGGGATGCGTGCTCAGAATGTTCCTAGCTGCTGGATGTATGCTAGACTTTCTCTAGCACTGGAGAGGATCTAAATCCCCATTGCAGCATTGTGTGTATAGAATATGAGGGAATATGTAAGTAATTTTCAAGAAGTTTGAAACCTAGAAGTAGCCCCCTCTTATGGCCAGTACACCATCAGAGCTGCTAGAAAAATTTGTTCAAATTCTTAGGAAACCTCAAGAAACCCTTAGGCTATGTATGATTATCAAGATACAAAGAAAAAATTGAATTAGAAAGGAGAGATAGATACATAAATCAATTATTGCTTTAATATGAGGAAAAAAAAATCATGATAATGCAATGATTGTTTTATGAATCTGTTGTTAAATATTGCTAAATTTATAAAACTAAATTGATCCAAACTCAGATCGAGGAATCTATTTCTTCTGGATCAATTCGGTCCACCCACTTTTTCTACTCGATTTAAGGTTGAATTTATCTGGCATAATTCTGGTTATAGGAAATTTTCCAATTTCCTTTTGAACCAGAACATATTCCAGCCTCTATTCTTCTCTAACTCCACCCCCCCTCCCCCCCTCGCTTTTTTCCTTAGGCCTAGTCTCTCATTATCAGCTCTAGTGAGGATCTCTTCAGTATGGAATAGATGCAAGTAGAAATGGCAGATCTCAAACAGTTGGTTACCAATTTGGCTAGCCTTGTCCAAACCCAAATCAGTTTGAGGCAATGTGATAAAGAACAAGATGAAGTTCAACCCCTTATACTAAGAAATGTACCCAAACTAGTGTTAGAAGAAGATCAATTCTAACCCAATTCCCAAAGTAACCCCTGAAACTATTGAGAAAAAAACACTTGGATTGTGTTTGGCAGCCAAGAGAAGAAAAGAAAAGAAATGAAAAGAAGAAAGAATTTAGAAAAGAGAGGAAAAGAAAAAAATAGAAATGGAAAGAAAAAAAAAACATTTATATTTTTTTGACTATCAATAGTAGAAAAGATTTTTTTTTTCTATTTTCTTGTGTTTTAAGTAAGAATTTATTTTATTTTATTTTATTTTATTTGCAGAAAAAAAAACTTCACCATATCTAAGGTGAATTTTGAAATTTAAAAAAAGAATCTTTTCTTAATTCAGGACATATCAAATATAATGAGAATTTCTTAAACCAAAAAAATATTATAATTTTTGCACTTTTTTCTTCTCTTGGCTACCAAACACAGCAACGATAAAAGTTAGAGAGACGAAGCCTGCCTTCAAAACTGTTAAAGGATTTGAAGATCAAATGATGAAGGCATGTTTTTCTATCTATAAGCTCAACTCCTATAAAATTTCAAATGGAAATCTGACAAATTCGATTGTAGAGGAGATCTCCTTGCACATCTAAGGTTCTACATTGGACAAATGAGAATTAAGGACTTTTCTGACATGGGACATGGGACGATATTGTTAAAGTTTTAACAAACAATACTCCTACAACACTGAAAAGAAACCGCTCATCGATATTTGGAAACAATGAGGTGGAAGCCTAGAGTAGGTTATGCCTTTCCTTTTGAGGTTGAAGGCAGCACAAATGTCGTACTACCCTTTAGAGTGAGAGCAAATGAGAATGGTTATTCATTAAGAATCTATAACCTTATTATGTCTATTATCAACCTTTGACTATGTTTGAAGATCTTGTTGCAGTATTATTCCGTTCTTTTTCTTTCCTTTCATTTAAATGTCTCTTAAAAATGAGACTTGGAGTTGTCACCTAGATTTGGGAACATATAGCAATTTACAAGTAACTTTATATTTTTGGTCTTAAATCTTAATGACTTCTTATTGTACTAGTCCAAATTAGGAACCATTGCCTCCTAATTTAAACTGATCTTCCACGTAAAGAACACTCAAAAAAGGGAAAGGGTTTGAAATTTAAATTACCTTATTTAAAAGGAAACCTAGAAATGCTTGGAAACATGAACATCCCACCTCACTACATTTCGAAAGTTAGTAGGTAAAAATAATAAAATTTATTCTAAAAGGAAGGAGAGAACTTTGAAAAAAGTTTTTCTCTTTTGTTTTTTTTTTTTT